>NW_019525496.1:1464890-1466476 GCF_002814215.2 Seriola lalandi dorsalis
AATAATTTAAGCTGTGATCTGCCCCATGTAATAGACACCTTTTGACATTGTATAATTTGTTTATACATTGATATTAATGCATATTGTAGCTTATGCATTGTGGCGGTGTAAGTAATGTGTTTTTCCTGTCGTTTAATTGCTGAAGCGCCAGCTGCAGAAACCACCACAAAGGAAGGTATTTCCAGGGGCCTCATTTAAGAGTGTTATCAGGCTTTTATGTAGATTTCACTGTGCAATCATTTCACATGGTATGAAACAATAAACAGTGTACAGTGTGTGTAGAACCTCCAGGAAAACGACAGAAATAGAAAGCATTTCCTGAAGAAAATGCACATGATTTCTGTATATTGATGCTGACTGGATGACTGGATGACTCCTTTGTCAGTGTTTGTAAATGGATGACGTTATAATCATATGAAAAATCATTGACCATAATGTACAGTACTGGCTGTAGTGGTTTTCAAGCACTCAACATGCATTTAGGCTTTAATGCATTATATAACTCATACTAACTCATAAACTGTACATGTCATCACAACAGGCTTATGTACAGTTGATCAGTGTGCAATACAGAGTGTTTTGGAATTTGAATAAAGTTTGTACTGTATACAGTGGCTGAGGTATAAATACAAAGGAAGTGACAGAGCTCCATGGATCTTAATGCATTATTAAAGCCATAATGACAAATAAAATGCACATATCATCAGTATGGGCTTCTTCACAGCTGATCAGTGAGCGGCAGCGAACACTAAAATTTGAGCAGACCGTATACTGCATACAGAGGCTGGGACATAAATACAATTGTATATGGAAGTCAATTTACATGAACATGATTATCATAATGAGTTTGAAAGAGAGTGTGTAGGATTGCTGCATGTAGGTTTTCAAATATACTTGATAACACAGGCCCTCAGCCCTCTCTCCTGCCTGGCCAATTTAGGTGTCACCACTTGGCCATGGGCAAGACCAAAGAGCTGTCAAAGGACATCAGGGACAAGATTGTAGACCTGCACAAGGCTGGAATGGGCTACAAGAGCATCAACAAGAAGCTTGATGAGAAAAAGACCACTGTTGGCGCGATAATTCGAAAATGGAAGAAATACAAACAAAACACAAAACAAAAAAGATGCAAGACGGCTAAAAGGAGACACAAAATGACTACAAATGACGGTCTTGGGTGCCCTCCTCCTATGTTGGATGGGTTAGACGTATCTACGTGTCTGTGCCCAGGATCCCATTGTTTCATAATCCATCCACGTTGCTCATGGTGATAGTGTTTTAATTATTTTCAGCTATACATACAGTAATTAAAAATGACCAATATCAAAAAACAGAGAATACAAGCTGTGTGCCCAGGGCAAAATGTGACTGCTCCCTGTAAAAAGTTCTCCTGATATGACGCAGGTGAACCAGCTCATATACAGGAATAGCAACTGCATAGTTAATCAACCACTGATACAACTGAGGATTAATGTTTTATTATTGTTATTATTCATGTTTAATTATTTTATTGCCCCGGTGCCTGTTGAGATCCCTGCCCCGTGATGATCTGACAGAGCCAATTAAACAGGTGATGCTTAAACTGT
>NW_019525496.1:1466496-1476088 GCF_002814215.2 Seriola lalandi dorsalis
TATATATATTTATTCCAATGTGTTGACTCAGTCCTCACAGGCCACCAAGTCCAGATCAGGATGAGGGTCAGATAACTTTTGACGTAGAGATGTCCAGCCCGACAGGTAGTCAGGTAAAACAACATATTTCATTCTAAAGTTTAAACCCTTTTCAAGTCTTTTCATTTCCTGCTAAAAACCTACTTGCTTTATCTCCCCGTTTGCAGTCAGAGGAAGATGGTGCTGAGAAGGACAGGGAGGAAGACATCCTCATGAACAAAGAAGTAGACTGGGTCGCTGATTGGTCCAGCAGACCAGAAAACATTCCACCAAAGTAAGCACACTCTCTTCCAGTATCACTCACTAATAGTTGTTCAGGATATTGTCTTCAGTTGTTTTCTGAAATATGTTTGCATTAACTGGTTGACTGATTATACCTGTTAGGGAGTTCCACTTCAGGCACCCGAGACGTTCAGTATCTCTCAGTATGAGGAAGAGTGGAGTCATGAAGAAAGGTGGCATCTTCTCTGCCGAATTCCTCAAAGTCTTCATCCCTTCCTTACTCATCTCACACATCCTCGCTCTTGGCCTCGGGTGAGTCTCAGTTCATGCAGTTCTGTTTCCATGTAATGAAAGGCTCAGCTTTGCAGTGACAAAGTTACATTTTCTCAAGTCGCATTGATGTTTTTCATTTTATGTATCTGCTGCCTGTCTGCTCAGACCTGGGCCTCATTTATAAAACAGTGAATGTGGGGAAGAGCAGACTTGCTGAGGCACACTCCAGAGCAAATCACTCCTGAATGATGCACCTATCAACTGCCTACTGAAAGTTTAGGAGTAGAGTAGGATTGTCACCAGTTCATTCGGATAACTTATTTAATTCAGAGTAACAAACTGGCCTGCATGTATATGGAAATGTGCACCTTAATTTGAATTAATCAATTTATATAGATTTATGGCTTTATTCCACAACTACATTATTTGCCCAAAATGTTTTTATGCATTAATCCATCTTATCCAACTGGTTTGATCTGATGCATTTATTTTTATTTTTTTTTGTTTTTCTAGGGTGTACATTGGGAAGAGAATTGCCACAGCCTCCACCAGCTCTTACTGAATCGAGGATGAAGCAGTGCCTGGATGTTGTCCTGTCTCCAAGTGTCTCAACCATCCTCATGTAGCCAAGATGTCTCTCTGCATCTATTGTACACCCGCATTTCCCTTCCAATCAGCATCCACTTCTGTCCCATTGTAGATGTTAGTTATAAAAGTATGCACATTGCGTAATGTGGTTGCACTCCATCACATTTTCACACAGGGCATCATTGTACCTAGCAGATGTCACCAACTTGAATCCAGTAGATAACAGTTGCCGTTAGAGCTGGAATATAATTAGTCATCCTTTTCAACTCAAAAACACGTAACAAAGGATTTGATGTCAGAGGGCTTCTGGGTTTTGGATTTTTTTTCTGAAATTTCTCCACTTGTTTTGATGTAATGTCATGAGAAATCTGGCTGTCTCCTAAGCTGCATCTCTCCTCTGGTATTTCAGCAGGCAGGGTGTATGAACCAAAAGATATGCGCCACATATGCAATACAAACTAATTGAATTGGCTCTGGGAACAGAAGGGACTTTAATAGCCTTAACTTTTTTGAGTTTTACATTCAAGGTGCAGTTCACAGGGTGGGTGGGCAACACAATGATGCTGCACAAGTGGGATTAGTTTTTAAATTCCACACACTTTGGAGAATAGAAGTTGAATCATTTTGACTCCTTGTATTTTCTTTTAAAAGCTTTGTTTTTTTCAATTTTTTTATTTGAAGGTTGGAAAGCTTAAACATTGATGTAGTATGTAGCTCCAAAATTTTACAGCAAGGTTGTTTGAGTATATTATGATAGTGGAACCTAGGCCGGATGGCAGTTTACCAGGCCATATGCTATTTGTATTTCTTTTTGCCTACATATCTTCTTCTTTAACACATAATATAGCAGAAAAGGCAAAGTGCCAAATTTGTATCTTTCACCACTGCACATCGGTGATTTATCTTAGACTGTTTATTGATTTTCTTATATGTTTAGGTATTTAAAGACGTAGATGTGAAGAATAATTTAAGCTGTGATCTGCCCCATGTAATAGACACCTTTTGACATTGTATAATTTGTTTATACATTGATATTAATGCATATTGTAGCTTATGCATTGTGGCGGTGTAAGTAATGTGTTTTTCCTGTCGTTTAATTGCTGAAGCGCCAGCTGCAGAAACCACCACAAAGGAAGGTATTTCCAGGGGCCTCATTTAAGAGTGTTATCAGGCTTTTATGTAGATTTCACTGTGCAATCATTTCACATGGTATGAAACAATAAACAGTGTACAGTGTGTGTAGAACCTCCAGGAAAACGACAGAAATAGAAAGCATTTCCTGAAGAAAATGCACATGATTTCTGTATATTGATGCTGACTGGATGACTGGATGACTCCTTTGTCAGTGTTTGTAAATGGATGACGTTATAATCATATGAAAAATCATTGACCATAATGTACAGTACTGGCTGTAGTGGTTTTCAAGCACTCAACATGCATTTAGGCTTTAATGCATTATATAACTCATACTAACTCATAAACTGTACATGTCATCACAACAGGCTTATGTACAGTTGATCAGTGTGCAATACAGAGTGTTTTGGAATTTGAATAAAGTTTGTACTGTATACAGTGGCTGAGGTATAAATACAAAGGAAGTGACAGAGCTCCATGGATCTTAATGCATTATTAAAGCCATAATGACAAATAAAATGCACATATCATCAGTATGGGCTTCTTCACAGCTGATCAGTGAGCGGCAGCGAACACTAAAATTTGAGCAGACCGTATACTGCATACAGAGGCTGGGACATAAATACAATTGTATATGGAAGTCAATTTACATGAACATGATTATCATAATGAGTTTGAAAGAGAGTGTGTAGGATTGCTGCATGTAGGTTTTCAAATATACTTGATAACACAGGCCCTCAGCCCTCTCTCCTGCCTGGCCAATTTAGGTGTCACCACTTGGCCATGGGCAAGACCAAAGAGCTGTCAAAGGACATCAGGGACAAGATTGTAGACCTGCACAAGGCTGGAATGGGCTACAAGAGCATCAACAAGAAGCTTGATGAGAAAAAGACCACTGTTGGCGCGATAATTCGAAAATGGAAGAAATACAAGATAACAGTCAATCGCCCTCGCTCTGGAGCTCCATGCAAGATCTCACCTCGTGGGGTAAGGATGATTCTGAGAAAGGTGAGGGATCAGCCCAGAATAACATGGGAGGAGCTTGTTAATGATCTCAAGGGAGCTGGGACCACAGTCACCAAGAAAACCATTGGTAACACACTTCGCCGTGATGGATTGAGATCCTGCAGTGTCTGCAGAGAGAGCTCTTTGACCACAAAGAGACTCAAACTGATTACAAAGAAACACAAATCAACTACAAGGAGTCACAAAACAAAAAAGATGCAAGACGGCTAAAAGGAGACACAAAATGACTACAAATGATGGTCTTGGGTGCCCTCCTCCTATGTTGGATGGGTTAGACGTGTCTACGTGTCTGTGCCCAGGATCCCATTGTTTCATAATCCATCCACGTTGCTCATGGTGATAGTGTTTTAATTATTTTCAGCTATACATACAGTAATTAAAAATGACCAATATCAAAAAACAGAGAATACAAGCTGTGTGCCCAGGGCAAAATGTGACTGCTCCCTGTAAAAAGTTCTCCTGATATGACGCAGGTGAACCAGCTCATATACAGGAATAGCAACTGCATAGTTAATCAACCACTGATACAACTGAGGATTAATGTTTTATTATTGTTATTATTCATGTTTAATTATTTTATTGCCCCGGTGCCTGTTGAGATCCCTGCCCCGTGATGATCTGACAGAGCCAATTAAACAGGTGATGCTTAAACTGTTTCCCCCAAAACTGATGATAGCACATCAGAGAAACATGGAGCTGTGGCTGTGCAGGGCGGGGCAGTGCGCATGCGCGGTATCTGTTCGTGGCCCTTCTGTTCTTGGTGCCTGTCTGGTCTTCAGGGACCTATTCTAGCAGTAAATCTAAGGATAGGACTGTTAGGCAACGACATAACGACTCATTTCAAATTATTTGTTAGGCTGCACTGTGCAAACTTTACTTGCTATTCGACTGGAGTCGCCCAGGTCGTCGACTGGCCAACAAGCAGAGCATCCATTCATCCTTTCATTGGCAGCTGAGGTTTTCCAGTCAAAGCTAGCTAGCGTTAGCCAAGAGGCAGGGGACAGCTGTGTCAGAGGGATCCTCAAAATGTCCGGTTACCAAGGAAAGAAGAACATCCCAAGAATTACAGTGAGTATTGTTTAATCACTTGAAAAAATATATCATATTTATCCTGAAGTGCAGGCATCACTGTAACGTGCGGTGAGCCTCAAGATTAGACTAACAGCTAGCCAACGCTTAGCTGTCGTATCCATTCATTTACACGGACGCTGTCACCGGCAGCAGCCCTGCTTCAGCTGCACAGACTGACAGCCCGGGAGGAACAATGAGAACCAGAGAGTGGGTTTGGAGAGAGCTCTTTGACACTTCTTCATTTGGAGCTTAGGTACCAAGTTTTCTTTATAAACAGCAGGAGCACCCAGAGCTTGGCTCTTTGCTCCTATAGCTGTCATTAGCAGCTGCAACGTTAGCTCTCCTCCTCAGCATCCTCAGCTTGTAGGTTGTAGTTAACCCGTTTAGTCACAGGTTCCCTCACTGTCATCTTCTCCTCTTCCATCCTCTATCATCTCACATCTACTCTGTCTGCCCTCTCTGCAAAAATCTTGCAATGCTGCAGCTAGGACAAGCTTGGAAGTATTTAACCCTGATTGTGTGAAATACTGTTGTAAAATTGCGATTTGAGGATATAATGTCTGATATGTTTTCCGTGGTGCAGCTTTATAACCAGAAAGCACATTATTAACGGCCTACTGCAGGGATGCTGTGATAGTTAAAAGAAGTAAAACCTCTTTTGTAAAGTAGGTCATTGGACAGCACCCATCCAAACCTTTTTCCCTAAGCTTTCATCATGCAGCTGTTATAGCCAGAGTGCTGATGCATACAGACGGCAACTGCTTTGACTTTGATCATTCAATAGAACCAAACTGTCTTGTGAAATGCATTGGTCTGTATTGTGTAGACAGTTATCGAGGTGGTTGTGAAGTCTCTCACAGGTCAGAGCAGGGTTATAAACATACAGCCCTGATATCCCAGACACAACATGCAGACAGCAGTGGCTCTGCAGCAAGCCCCCAGGCCTTCAGACACACACAGTCAGACACCACTTACTAGTTGGGAAAGAAGCAGATAGTTTCACTCTGCAGAGCTTTTAGCAAAACACTAAGATTAGGCTTTGTCCCTGAATAATGGTGAGTGAATTTGATGAAATCACATTGTCTACAAAGCAGGAATGATAGCAATGCTGTGAAGGTCGTAGTCATATCCTCACAATAGTTTTTCTTCATCGTACTAAATCATACAGTTGAATCTATTACCACTGTATCTAGATGCAGTCAGTTTAACAATAAACATGAATTCATTGTTTTCTTTAGTTAAAACAACAGTCGTAATGAGCACACTTCTCTTTGTGTCTTATTAGATTATTTGGCTGCTGATAAGACGATGTCATTCATTGACATTTGATGTTTTATTGAACATTTAACCAAAACAGTAAAAAATGCATTTAGGGATATTGAAATTAATCTCTAATTGCAGCCCTGTGTTGATGCAATAATGATGATGACGAGGCTGGAAATAAGGCTGGACGAGGCTAATAATCATTATTACAAGCATGGTGGTGGTCCTGTTATTTTGTCCACCCTGTTCATATTGATGAGGGTAAGTTATATAATGGCAATACCTCTCTGTATAAAGCAATTCAATTCAACAATACCACAAACTACATCCTTCAAAATCCCTCTCTAAAACAGTTTCAACAAAAACCAAACATTATAACCATCATGAAAGTAGGATTTATTGCAGGACTGTTGGATTAGAATTGAAAACGATGAATGAATGAAAGAAAATGTCAAATATTCTCTGATTCCAGCTTCTCAAATGAGAGGATTTCCTACTTTTCTTCATCCTGTATCACTGTAACTAAATATTTCAGGATATTTGGGCTTTTCGTCAAATGAAAAAAGACATTTGAAGATTTGACTCAACTGTGAATTTCAGATGGGCATATTTTGATTCTGATATTGTATAGACTAAACGATGAATCAATGAATTAAAAAAAAAAAGTCAGAATAATCAGTAATGAAAATGAAAATAGTTAGTTGCAGCCCTACATTAGAGAGCATTGGATTTGTCTCGGTGTAAATAATAAATGGTATATAACACATAGTTCCTACTTCTGTTTATAGTATAGCCTACATTGCTTGACACTAAATATATATATATATATATATATACACTGTATTTTTCAGAAGAGGTGTGTGTATATATGTATATATATATATATATAAACACAAACACACACACACACACCTGCTGTAAAAATGCCTTGTGATGAATATATCCTATATATATATAGTATATCCTTTCCATTCATTTATGGAATTAAGGTCCACAGCAATTTTTGCACCATGAAATCTGTTTTGGGCAAAGGTGTATGACAACCTGAGCACACTCATCACTGAGCACATAAGGTTATATGACCCACTTATAGGAGAGTACTGGTATGAGAGATCACGACAAAACAGCCATGACTTCTATATTTAATGCATTCCTGCTGTCCGTGTCCACCCACCCTGGACATTAGATACTGAGTGTTTCCTGCTGTGAGGTTTGCAGTAAACCACTTTTGTCTTCATTAGCTCTCCATACTGTCCTCAGAGACCCTGGGAACACCCACCCTGGACATTAGATACTGAGTGTTTCCTGCTGTGAGGTTTGCAGTAAACCACTTTTGTCTTCATTAGCTCTCCATACTGTCCTCAGAGACCCTGGGAAGCCTGTAGGAGAAGTAGGCCAGCCTAGTGCGCTCTCCTTTCATCTCATACAGGTGGAGCGAAGTGTTTGGGCTCTTACTTGAGGCTTTTGATCAAGAATTGCTCCTTCCTGTCAAATGATGTGTCTATTATGTGTGAAAGTATCATGTAGGTTTATCCTCATCTTTGTTCCTTCAGGGTGAAAGTTGATGACTGTTTGCTATTTCACAACTTCAGCTGCATTCTTTCTGCTTTAATACAAGTGTTGTTGAGTTCTCTGAACAAACTGAGAAGTGCCTGAGCTAAATGAACTAAAGTTGGTCCAAAGTTCTTTTTTATTCTCTCTGTGAAACTGGTAAAATTTACTGTTGCGTTATGGAACGGACTATCAGCTACTAGCAATTAAAGGAGATGACCTCTTGGTCTTTTACTCTGCTCAGCAGATGGCTAATTTGTGCTTTGTTGCTGATGTGAAACGCTGTCTCCGTGTTGCAGAGTGACCGTCTCCTCATCAAAGGAGCAAAGATAGTGAACGATGATCAGTCATTCTTGGCTGATATCTACATGGAGGATGGAGTCATCAAGTAAGTTCAATATGAAGATTAACTGTGCTACTCAGATTGGTTTCTGGCTCCTATGAGAGACACACACACCTATTACCTTGATCGTTGGAATATAGATTACCTTAGTTTCATCATGTTTCCTTAATTCATTTTCTCCTTCAGGCAAATCGGAGACAACCTCATCGTTCCCGGGGGAGTTAAAATCATAGAGGCTCATGGGAGAATGGTGATGCCTGGAGGTATTGACGTGCACACCCGATTCCAGATGCCTGACCGAGGCATGGTGGCGGCAGATGACTTCTACCAGGGCACCCGGGCGGCCCTGGCTGGGGGAACGACCATGATCAGTATGTATTATATTATATCAGATTTCCATGTGTGATTTCAGCCAGTTTTAAAAGCACAGTCATCCTGTCGCAGAGACACTGCAACTCTGCAGATGCACATTCTATCAAGCGTATGATTTTAATTCAATCCAACACGTTTTTTTTTGTTGTATAGTTGACCATGTGGTGCCGGAGCCTGGCGTCAGTCTGGTTGCTGCGTTCAAACAGTGGAGGGAGTGGGCTGATAGCAAGTCCTGCTGTGACTATTCTCTGCATGTGGACATCACTGATTGGAACAAAGGCATTCAGGAAGAGATGGAGACTCTAGTGAAGGATCATGGTATGTAGTCAACACCTTCCGTCTCCACGTACAGTTTGAAATCACTGACTTACCCGCCAGTTTTACTGCTACAGT
The DNA here is from genome assembly GCF_002814215.2 of Seriola lalandi dorsalis. NCBI lineage: Eukaryota > Metazoa > Chordata > Actinopteri > Carangiformes > Carangidae > Seriola > Seriola lalandi. The sequence goes on from NW_019525496.1 coordinate 1,474,772, forward strand.
GAAATGTTTCAGTAAAAAGTGTTTCCCTGACACTGCATAGGGAAAAATCAAACACTTTTCACAGATTGAAAAAACAGTAACTAAAGAGTAACTCAATATTTCTGCTTTGTAATTTTTATCTCTTTGATTTTACCTTTCTCCTTCGCTCTGGATTTTCCTTCTTTTGCTCTCTTTATTCCACCTTTGGCTGTTTTCTCTCATAAGTTTTCTATCTTCAGGTGTCAACTCTTTCCTGGTCTATTTGGCTTATAAGGATGTTTTCCAACTTTCTGACTCTCAGGTATGCTTGCTTGCTTCTGGTGGATATTAGTGGGATCTTCGCTGAGTCGTCTGTCAGAGCACGTTTTCTAGGCTGTTAGATGTCTTTAGCGTCGATGCCTGACCTGTGAGCTGATGAATGTGTGTTGTTTTCTTCTAGATCTATGAGGTGTTCAGTGTCATCAGAGATCTCGGAGCCATTGCGCAGGTGCATGCTGAGAATGGAGACATCGTTGCAGAGGTAACAAAGCCCCTGATGAAGTTGCTCAAGTCTTTATCAGTAGGTTTTTTTTTTCTTTCTATTTTTGGATTATAATGTTCTTTGTGTGAATGTTTTAGGAGCAGAGACGTATTCTAGAGCTGGGGATCACTGGCCCTGAAGGTCATGTGCTCAGCCGCCCAGAGGAGGTAAGATGGACGACTGGTTTCAACATAATGTACTTTTAAGATGAACTAACCCAGAATGAAAATGAGAGGCTGTCAGAGAGCCGGTATGGTGATTATGAATCTGACGGTGTGTGTCCGCAGGTGGAGGCTGAGGCAGTCAATCGCTCTGTCACCATAGCCAATCAGACCAACTGTCCTCTCTACATCACCAAGGTGATGAGTAAGAGTGCTGCTGATGTCATCGCTCTTGCCAGGAAAAGGGGTAAGAGGACACATTTTTATCTTTTTCTTTGCCAAAATACTGTATACTTACACTTCGCTCTGACATCATCCTGTCTGCTCCCGTAGGTGCTGTGGTTTATGGAGAACCCATATCTGCCAGCTTGGGCACTGACGGTACTCATTACTGGAGCAAGAACTGGGCCAAGGCAGCAGCCTATGTCACTTCTCCACCACTCAGCCCCGATCCCACCACCCCCGACTACCTCAACTCCCTGTTGTCATGGTAGGTGATCTGTGCCAGGAACACAGTCTGACATGTGTTACAGCTGTGTAAAGCGTTCTCTTTTAATCCAGCTGTTCCTCCTTTTGTGACTACATTCATTATGAAATGCCTTTTACGGAGGAGGGACACGGAAGTGACATTTAGTTACTTGCATTTACCACAAAGAT
>NW_019525496.1:1476138-1536252 GCF_002814215.2 Seriola lalandi dorsalis
TCCAACTTTCTGACTCTCAGGTATGCTTGCTTGCTTCTGGTGGATATTAGTGGGATCTTCGCTGAGTCGTCTGTCAGAGCACGTTTTCTAGGCTGTTAGATGTCTTTAGCGTCGATGCCTGACCTGTGAGCTGATGAATGTGTGTTGTTTTCTTCTAGATCTATGAGGTGTTCAGTGTCATCAGAGATCTCGGAGCCATTGCGCAGGTGCATGCTGAGAATGGAGACATCGTTGCAGAGGTAACAAAGCCCCTGATGAAGTTGCTCAAGTCTTTATCAGTAGGTTTTTTTTTTCTTTCTATTTTTGGATTATAATGTTCTTTGTGTGAATGTTTTAGGAGCAGAGACGTATTCTAGAGCTGGGGATCACTGGCCCTGAAGGTCATGTGCTCAGCCGCCCAGAGGAGGTAAGATGGACGACTGGTTTCAACATAATGTACTTTTAAGATGAACTAACCCAGAATGAAAATGAGAGGCTGTCAGAGAGCCGGTATGGTGATTATGAATCTGACGGTGTGTGTCCGCAGGTGGAGGCTGAGGCAGTCAATCGCTCTGTCACCATAGCCAATCAGACCAACTGTCCTCTCTACATCACCAAGGTGATGAGTAAGAGTGCTGCTGATGTCATCGCTCTTGCCAGGAAAAGGGGTAAGAGGACACATTTTTATCTTTTTCTTTGCCAAAATACTGTATACTTACACTTCGCTCTGACATCATCCTGTCTGCTCCCGTAGGTGCTGTGGTTTATGGAGAACCCATATCTGCCAGCTTGGGCACTGACGGTACTCATTACTGGAGCAAGAACTGGGCCAAGGCAGCAGCCTATGTCACTTCTCCACCACTCAGCCCCGATCCCACCACCCCCGACTACCTCAACTCCCTGTTGTCATGGTAGGTGATCTGTGCCAGGAACACAGTCTGACATGTGTTACAGCTGTGTAAAGCGTTCTCTTTTAATCCAGCTGTTCCTCCTTTTGTGACTACATTCATTATGAAATGCCTTTTACGGAGGAGGGACACGGAAGTGACATTTAGTTACTTGCATTTACCACAAAGATAGAACTGTAGCAAGTAAATGTCACAGTTTACTTTCATGAGTAACTGGTCAAAGATGACACTTACTGCACATATTAAGCATATTCTAAGTTTTCTTGCTTTCTTTCTTATATAGTGGGGACTTGCAGGTGACTGGGAGTGCTCACTGCACTTTCCAGACTTCTCAGCGTGCAGTAGGCAAAGATAACTTCAGCCTAATTCCAGAGGGCACCAACGGCACTGAGGAGAGGATGTCCCTAATCTGGGACAAATGTGTGGTGAGTGTGTTTCACACTCCAAAAAATCTTTTCTTGAAGTACTCCAGAGCAAATGACCTGGTAAATCTTTGTGTTTCTTTTAGATGCTAGTATGTGATTCTTTTTCCTGTCCCAAAAGGTGACTGGAAAGATGGATGAGAACCAGTTTGTGGCAGTGACCAGCACAAACGCAGCCAAGATCTTCAACCTGTACCCCCGCAAGGGCCGCATTGCTGTGGGGTCTGACGCCGACCTCGTGCTGTGGGACCCAGACATCACTAAGATCATCTCAGCTAAGAGCCACAACCTGGTCAGATAGTTACTTTACCTGTATTGACTACATGATATCAAATGAAAATCAGTTTACATTGTCATCTTCTTCTTCATTATGCATAATTATATATGAAAAATAGTTTGGTGGCGTTAATCATGTATCAAAGGCACACTGTGGATTCCATTGTCTCCTAATTAAATGTCCTCTTCCCCCAGGCTGTGGAGTACAACATCTTTGAGGGCACAGAGGTGCGTGGAGGTCCTCTGGTGGTGATCAGCCAGGGCAAGATAGTATTGGAGGAGGGCAGCCTTCACACCACCGAAGGCTGTGGGCGCTACGTCAGCCGTAAACCCTTCCCCGACCAAGTGTACAAGAGGATAAAGGCTCGCAGCAGGGTGAGTCCTAACTGCGAGTAGTTGCACCTTTGAGCAGGCGCGCTCATCCAGCTGTAAAGGAGCCAACCTCTTAGAGTACAGCCAACTGGTGAACCGCACAGCTTGTGGTCTGATGAATTTCCCTGTATGTTTAGCTCACAGAGTTACGAGGAGTCCCCAGGGGCCTGTACGATGGGCCGGTGTGTGAGGTGACTCTGACTCCCAAGGTGATGTCCACAGTCTCCTCAGTGAAGACTTCCCCTGCCAAGCAGCAGCTGCAGCAGCAGCAGCAGCAGCAGCAGCAGCAGCAACAGCAGCAGCAGCTTACTCACCAGCCAGTGCGCAACCTTCACCAGTCTGGCTTCAGCCTGTCTGGTGAGTCAAAGCACAGATATCATTTGCAGGAATTGTCCTCTGTCACGACTAAGTTTAAGTTATATGATGTTGTATTTAAATTCTTTTTTTTTTTTTTAGGTGCCCAAATTGACGACAATGTTCCTCGTCGCACCACTCAGCGCATCGTGGCTCCCCCTGGTGGGAAAGCCAACATCACCAGCCTCGGCTAAGCTCCTCTCACAACTGAGCCGGGGCGCAGGGCATCACGGGACCAGAGGCCACTCTTACCGCTGTCACATCACATCTGGTCACCTCTGACTCCCCCTGCACCCCACCCAAAAGCACTCCATCCATTCTTGTTCTCACACTACCACTGTGTCACCTCATGGGGAAAAAAAAAAGAGAAAGCACTATTCCATTCTGTTTCATCTTTCCTGCCATATTCTACTGTCATCAAGGAAGGATCAAGTGAATTGAAGCAGCTTTTTTGCTGTTTTTTTTTTTAAAGTCCAGTTTGATTATTGATGAAAGTAATTTGTTTACATTTGTTTACATTTTTGTATAATTTTTGCGGTCCATGTTTGAGCAGTTTAGGTGACAGGAAAACTAGGCCTGAGAAGCGGTCAGTTTCATGAGCGGGCATTTTAGCAACAGCAGTTGTTTACAATTTTTGTCTTCTTGCGCTGTTTTACAGATATTAGTTAGAATGTGCTGGTGGTCGTGTTACGCTACAACCTTTTAGTTGGAAGTAAAGCCTCCACTGTCCATGTTGTAACACTGCTACACTGTAAAATTGCTGTTTAAAATCTGAAAATACTAATCATGAAAGATCAGAAGATTAGAATATTTTTTTTGCATCTCAGAAGACCTTTTAATTTCAAATTTGCAGTATTAGCTGAACATTTCACTTTGGTCTTACTTTTGTGTTATAGTTGCACTTTCTTCATTTTTTAACACTGATGTTTTATGTTTTTATTAAGTTGTTTTGGAAAGCACTGACTGCACTGAAAGGAAAAGAAAGGGTATTTTAGAGTTAAACCACTCATTCAATTTCACCCTGAATATATGTGTCAGGGAGAAATGGTACATAACATTTTGTCTGAGAGACATGAGACGAGACATTTTTTTGTTTTTTTTTTGGTTTTCCACACCTCATTTCATCATTTTGTTTTTTCGTCATGTTTGTTGAAAGGTTGTCAGGGCAACAAGCTTCCAATAATCAGACCGGTGTCTATTGTTCAGGATACAGACAAGACACCACGAAGAAGCTAGATGGGAGGTTTGCCGACAGCCTCTCTGCACCTGGTGCTATATGACCATCGCTGTATATGTGCAGATGATGTCCACATCCACACAGCAGTTGAGTAAGCTTTGTAATAACAGCAGCCAGGGTAGAGTCACCTTTTACCCAATTTTGACAGAATTTGTTTTGCACCCGTAACAATCCAAAATGGTAAAACTGTATGTGAGCTTGCAGCTTTTTATTTGTATTGGATATGTCTGTTTGTTTTAGGATATTTGTTGAATTGAACTACTTGCTTGCCTATTCTGTAAGATATTGATAGCACACTGTATCTATGAAGGCTCTTTAAAGAGGTGGAACCATGATCTTTGAGACCTGATGAAAAACGCTTCAGTATGTTTATGAAATCCCTCAGCGTGCTGATGATGTGTCCACTGTTCTCGGTGTTAGTGTTGTGAATGAATTACCAGATATCCAGTTCTTCTTCTCTTACCCCTCTATCTGCCCGACATTGTTGACACCGGATTCACTCAAGGTAGTAACCGTATTCACCAAACCACAACGGGTTGTCAGTGACGCAGCACTGTACGACCACACTGTACGACCACACTGTAAAACACTGGATTTTTTTCTTCCTCATTGCCTTGTCAAGTGTAGGTTTTGTTTGCCAAGCTATAATGTGAAGTGATTTACATTTGGGGAAGTTTCTTGGTAATGGTTATTGAGTTGTAATGTATGTTGCCCCTCTCCCAGCAAGTGTGATACTCTCTCGGTCATGTATGTTTTGTAGGTTACCAGGGTTTTGGGGGAAATCGTTGGTCCCGTCAGCATTTGACCCTATCTGTGTTGACTTCGGTGGATTAAAATAATAAAAAAATGAAATTTATGGCACTGATTCTTTTTTGTATAGATGAAGTTAACCACATAGGACTTAAATGAAACACTTCATCCTATAATTATCTTTTAAATTATTATATAATTATTTCATTGAATTATTTAGCTCAGTTGCTAATTATTGTGGGAACATAGGGATAATGTTAGTTTAGTTGAGGTTATAAACAGCAGTTAATTTTATTGCACATATTTAATGAATCATATCATTGCTTGTAGACAAATTGTACATGTTTGCATGTTCAGCTGATCTACTACCTAACACTTTAAAAGCATGAGTGGAAAATACATTCACTCAAGTATTGCACTTTCCATTTTATGCTACTTCTACATGAGGCGTTGTTACAGATTAAAACAGTCCAGCAGATATAAGGTATTTATTAGATCCACCACAAGACTAAAATTTTACTTGCATACTAATGTTTCAGTGTTAACAATCCAACACTAAAACATTTAAAGTCCCTCCTCCACGCAGACATCTGTTTTGTTTACTGGTACTTCAGCTGGATGTTTGACCTTCACTGTGCAGAATGATGTGAGTGTGAGCAGATTTTGACACCACAAGGTTGTTTTCATATTCATCTGCTGAATAAGAAAACAGCTCGCCGGAAATCTGAGTTCATGACGTCAACGTATGAGCTGATTTTATGTGATTTTATGTACACAAATGTGATGTGGAAACTATAACCCTCCAGCACATGTACACTGAGACGTATTCTGTCCGGTGGTTACGCTTTTGAAATTAAATACATGATCTTTCAATGAGGGAGTAAGTATCAGATGTAATTTTAAGAGTTCCTAACAAGCTAATTGAACTTTTTTGTGTAAAACCTAATCAGACACAAATAGATAAATCTTTTGATAAAGTGTTATGTCTACTGTTACTGAAGTTAAGTTCTTCCAACCCTGACTTAAAGATTGTCTTAGTCACATAAGCAGTTAATTGGAATTAATTAATCAAAAATGTAGTCCACAAATTGAGCACAGTGTTCATGTAATTAGTCCTGAATTGCACAATCCCTTCCAGGAACCTCTTATCATTTACATGTACGTGAAAATCCTTTCCACAAAAGATCAGTGAACTGTTTGACATGTAAAATAAAGTCTAACTATTTTGTCGAGTCACACCACGTCCAAGCAGTGGATGGAATAAATGCAGAGAGACAGCGAGACACTAGGTGGAGACACAGATTCGTGACGCACAGCCTCAGCCTCAGAGCAGCGATGTGTTGTTCCATCTCCCGAGACACTTCACCCACAGGGAGATGCTTCCGGTAAAGTGAACTGAGCAAGAGAACGGCTACATCACAGTGAATGCACACGTCAACAGAAGTTCTGTTATTAGTTGGAATGAGGCTCCCCTGGCTGTTTGACAGTTGTCCAATTAGGACTTAGTATGATGAGAGCACTGATTAAACCAGAGAGGTGGAATCCTATAATGTCAACATCTTCACCCATGGATGAGAGCTTTAGAAAGAGAAGAAGAAGAGGGAAGAAGAAGAAAAAGAAGAAGAAGAAGAAAAGAAGCATCAGGAAGACTTTACTAAGCTGAACCCTCTTGGGGAAGCATGCAAACATGAGTCACCGGCAGTGCTTGCTGTGCTTTCCATCCACTGGAGCACAGGCCACATCCCTCCCAGAGTCGATCTCTCTTATTCATTTAAAACTGTATATGCATTCATGAAGAAATGTAACTGTGGGTTCAGTGATTTGCATCCATCACAACAAATGCATTACAAAAGAATACTGAGAAAATATAGATCATACACTTGATAGTTTCGCCAAGAATACATAAAATTAGGTTGCTAGATAAAATCAGGGAGTGCTGATGAAGCACAGGAGGGCTGTTCATGCTCTACTCCAGTATATATCTGACTCCTCCAAGGCTGGAGATCTAATTATAGGTATTCATTACAGCTATTGCATTTGAAAGGTTGATATATCTTTATAGAGCATGGCACAAAGGTATTTGTTGGCTGAGGTTTTGTTCATAATCCCACCATTCTCAACAGAGGCAGACAATAAAGGGAAGGTTGAATTAGGTCATCTGTACCATCTGTAGTTTATTGCTGCGGCTGCTAGCTCCTCTGCTGATGGCATTTGTGAAGAGACGGTGTGATTTACAGGTCCGCTGACACGCCAGTCAATGACAACGCGGACACAGACAAGCACTCTCACTGCATTGCCGAGGCCCTCCCCTGTGGGAAAGCTGTCCACTCCACTTCTACCAGTGAACTTAAGGCGCAGAGGAGGATGTTGGTTTAATGATGCCGAGTGCATCGCTTCCCTCTCAGACTCACAAAAGGGAGCACATCTTGCTACTACAGAGGGTGCAGCCAAGAGAAAATAAATCAATTCTGTTGGCAGAGGTTGTCCTCCTGCCCTTTGATGCGTCTGCGTAAACAGAGAGACACTTTGCGGTCTTGAACTCACACTGAACACACTCATTTTTTCACCTTTGCACTGATAAACACCGCCCCCACATTGAAGATCTTTAGAGGGCTGAGATGAGACTCTGCGCTTTGTATGTGGATGGTGACTAAAAGAGACAGAAACACAAGGAGTACGGGCCTGAGAGAAGAATGTCTGAGACTGTGTATGACTTCATTTGACATCTCTAAATCTGCTGGATTTTTTAAGAGGCTTGGGGGCCGGTCAGGATTGAGGTCAGCAACCACAAGGTCAGTTAAAATTCCACACGAGTATATTAAGACAACCATCTGGCACCGCTCAGAGGTAGATGAAATTATGGGAATGTGAATAGATGAACTACAAGTTTTCAGGGGCTATATATTTAGTGAATCAACCTCCCCACCCCTCCCCTCAAAGAAAAGCAATGAAACACCCAAAAAGAGTCCAAATATGTCCCCACAAATCCCTTGTTAGGAATATGTCATACAAATTTATTGTAATGTGACATGGAAGTACGCAAGGTCCCTTGGTTTTTTTTTACTGTGTACAGAGAAGTACACAAACAACATTTTGACAACAGGAACAACATTAGGCAAACTCTGGAGACGACGGGAGCACCACTGACCAGCATTTCTGAAACATTTGGTGAAATCATGCAATATATAAAACTTTCCTATTTACATTTTTATACATTTGAATTCTTCTATTGTAATATAAAATATGTAAACATCTCGAAATCTTTTGGTCCTTTAGAAGAAATCATTTCACAGCTTTTCCACTATACGGATCTTTTCATTTGCACCACCTCAGAGGAGTACTTACAGGGTTGTTTTCAACACTTAAACAAAATTTGATTTAACAGATTTTTGTGATAAAAAAAAAGATATAATAATGTCAGTGATATGCTGACGCTGTATTTTGTATTTTGCAGTAGCTTGTTTTTAGAAAGCCAATAAGCTGTTTTGTTAAAGGGGTAACATACAATATATCTTCTTAAAAGGGATAACATATAGTGCTTGTGATATTTCTTTGGAAGATTTTGACGATCATACATCCAGGAAAAATCACAGCATGATATCAAAGCAGAGATATTTCAAATTTAAATGTCATAGCAGCCATTCCAGCACAGTTCATCCTTTATGATGTTAATGGAGCAAAAGGAAATATCTTCTCGTCTGTGACCTTGAAGGGGGAGTCATGACTAATGGATGAAGGATTACAGTGGTTATACAGGCTCTCCTTTTTCCGACAGGGACAGTTGGTGGATTCTAATGGTGGGAAGGTTACCGTCAGGAGGGGGTTGGGTGCAGTTTGACTCCTGTGGGGGAGTCCCCCCACTGAGGAAGCAGCAGCAGGTTTGGTGGAAGCCTTTACTGCAGAGTTTGGCTACTTTAGCCCTGCTCGTCTCGGCCGGTCCAGATCTGCTTTCAGGGCTTCCAGAAAAGACCTTCCACTCCCTGCTGTCCCTGGACGAGGGTGTTCTGGACAGGGCCATAGACGAGGAGGGACTTAGTCGGCAAGGAGCCTCCAGATTCAGAGCGAGAGGCTGACTGTGACCTTGTGTTTGACTCTGACCTGCACTCAGGTGGTGATGGTGTGGTCTGGGAGTCTTTCTCAAACAGTGAACTCCAAGTAAACTCTGGAAAGCTTTCTTAAACTCCTGGTTGGAGCACGGGTAGATGATGGGGTTGATGCAGCTGTTGAAGTAACCGAGCCAGAAGGTGATCTTGAACACAGTGTCAGAGGGTCTGTATAAAGGGAATATCGAGCCTGTGGAGACATAAGACACACAGTCAATAGTCATGCTAGCAGCTCTGTTAGGCACAGCAGGGATTGTAGCTAAATGCTAACATTAGCATGCTGACATGCTGATATTGAGCAGGTAATAGTTTCCATGTTTATTTCAGCATGCTAACATTTGTTAATTATCACTAAACACAAGGTACAGCTGAGGCTGCTTGGTAATAAATAATAATAATAAATAAAGCTATATGTAAATGCAGGATATAGGGAACTTGAATATCTCTAGCTAATTTTACTCATGGTGGTGCTGGATGAAAAGTCAGGGGATGAACAAAGTTATTATCGTTCATCCTCTGGGGAACATGAACATCTGGTAGTCTAGTATATGCCAAGCTATTTCAATAAGACTATGTGAAGAACTTTTGACTTGCTGGTGGTGCTAGAGGAAAAATCAATAGATCATCAAGGTCATCAGGATTCATCGTCTGGGGTGAATTATGAACATAAACAATGTTATGACAGTCCATCCAACAGTTATTTAGATATTGCAAACTGAACCAAAGTGGTAAACTGACGAACCGACCAACACTTTCATCCCTCAAATCATTTATCTAAAATCATTTAAGTTCCATTCTTAGAGCTCCAGTTACTTGTTCTGGTATCTATTCCATCAAAGGTTGTGGTTATATGAAATAAACATATGATTTGCAACTACTTAGAGAAACACATCATTGCCCTCATTTACATCTACTTAAGACAATTTTTTTTTTAATTGATCTATCCTGCTTCCACTAAGAAAAAGCTCCCTACTTGCCATTAAGGTTAAGTATTTTAATAAAACTGCTGTCATAAATTGTGCTGCTCTTGATTAGAGGAAGCATTCACAGCAAGGAGTGTGAGTGGGATCCTTAATGAAGAAGCAGAGAAAATGGCTTAATGGGCACATTATATGCAGGCCTGATGTTGGTAACTCTTCACATATCCAGTGGCTGCCAGTAAAACATGAAAGTAAAATGGCTGACTTCTTGTGTGGCTGTAATATATCTATCTATCATCCATCTTCAGAGGAAGAAGGGGAGAAGCTGTCTTGTGAAATATTTTATTGGGTGAGCTGGTGCGGATGGTTAAATGTGGGCTTTTGAAAAATGAGATCGTGAGAGAGAAAGAAGAGGTGTGCAGAGTATGAGAGCAAACTATTTTGTGCCTGTCTGTGCAGCTTATACATTTCATCCCCAGCTGTGCCAAAAAGCACAATTCTATTATTGCCGATACCCTTGATAGATTCACTTTTTTGAGTGGAAAAAGAAAGATATTGCAGCTGTTGGAAAAATGCATTATTTTCCAAAATCAATAAAGCATCAGTGCCTGTTGTCATGTGGAAACTGTGTGACTCCAGTTTTTTTTATGTTACCTTCAACTAAAACACAACATATTTTGGGCTGAGAAAGTTATATGACCCTTTAGTTTATGAGCCCCCTCCAAAATCTGTGGTAAGACTGCTACAAAGGCTGTTTTTCATTGTTGCTGAGATACAAGATTTTGACCAAACGGCAACAAAATAGTACATTCATGGAAGAGATGGGGGGGGGGGACAATTTATCACCTCCATTAGTAGCAAGCTTTGTGTCATTACTGCTGCAACTAAGGTGTGAAATATGATTTTCAGTGCCACAGATATTAAAACGTCCAAAAACTAAACTCATTTTAAAGCAGCATTATTTGTTCTTTGGTCACTTGGGGGCTGCAGAACAAGCTGGAAACACAAGGCGTACTGTTATATATCATGACCTTATAGAATTGTTCTGGTAAACATTTGCCGATTGAAAAATCCTGCAGACACACTAACATTTGCATTTGCAATCGTGTTTCTGGCAAACTGATGAATGTAAGTCTAGTATTCACTTTCCTTTTAGCTAAAGGCTCCTGGGATGGCTCTTTAGCTGCTGAATACTCCTCTGTGTTCACCACGCTAGTTGTTTTGCTATTGCTACATTACCAGGAACTTAATTCCTTTACTTGCAAATAACTGTCTCAAGCATTCGACAGCCAAGCCAATGGCAACTTGTCCCTATCACGTCTTTTCTTCTTCTCAAGTTGGCACGCTTGTCTTGTCACTTTCCGATAGTGACTCACTGGAGTGTCCAATCTCCCTTAAAGATTCAGCGCTGTTCAGAGGACGTATTATAACCTCTTGTCTTATAAACTCAACGTTGCCCGAAGCTTCTGTCAGTCGACAATCACCACCACCAACACATTCGATGGCAGAGAAAACTTACAAATATTCCCTTTAACTTGCTGGGAAGCATACAGTGGGTTTATCATATTGTTTTTTCACTGAAAACAGCTGCTTTTAAACAACCCTTCTCACATTATACATTGTAATTTGACCAATTGTCAATATAAAAAAGCTCATTAGTGCAGCTTTAAAGAGAAACTTAACACATCTTTTTTGTGTTTACCTCCAGTGAACTACCTTCTGTCCCTTCTGTCCCTTCTCAACAACACCCCAACTTGAAGCTTTAAACCAGAAAGGGCATTGAAAGTCTGTGGCTTTTAGGCCTGGTATGTAGTTCATCTTTATCTATTTATTTAATATATTTCTAGGGACGATTTATGCCTTGATGGAAGAAAGATGACAGGTTCAGTTCATGGTCAGTGTCTTAACATCTATTGGCACAGGGGCACACTATGAAGTTATTCTTTAAATTAGCAATGGCTTTCTTCACACGTCCTTATAGTCCCTGAGAAGGACTTCTGAAATGTCAAGGAGAGAGGAGGACAATCTGCAAATAAACACAGAGCCTAACAACTCACCTTTTTAAGATATTTTGACATTATCAAATTCCCACAATTTATTTTTCTCTGATGACAAAACAATGTTTACTCCAATAAACCAAATCAGACAGTCATAAGTTATCTAGGGCCACATCAAAACGGTGATTCACTGCTAAATCTATCATTGTCCACAGACATATGTGGCAGCGGTATGCAGCCTGATGCCAGCATTCGTGAGGGAGCATTGGTAAGCTGAGGCTTTTCCTCATTTCCCAGTCAGGAAAGTACTCAGCCAAATGGTAGCAGCTATATTTACAAGCATGAGAGCATGGAACAAATAAAAACCCAGTGGGATTTGTGAGGTTTTTGCCATATCTCATATCTACTTGGTTCGGATTTCCTTGTCACATTCCCCCAACATTGACACATATAGTGTGTGCATGGTTGGAGAGCTGTGTGATTTCCCTTCAAGCTTCTCTTCGTAAAGCTGGGTGTTCTTGAAGGGAACATCATATAAGGTCTGACACCAACGTGATGGCTTTATCTGTCATTCCCGGACTGGTATGGTGATGATGTGAGTCACAGACACAAGGGAGAGAATAAGGAAAAAAGAAACAGCTTGACACTTGATTCAAGGGGTCTGTTTAAAATATACACTGGTCTGAAATTCTGTGCTTTTGTTTACACACAGGGGAGCACTGGAGGCTGTCACAGATCTGAAAGATTTATTGAGGCTATTTATAGAACGTCTACCTGGCTGAGTCAAAGCATTTACTACGCTGCTCAAGAGGCCACAAGGCTTGTCTGAATGAAGTAACTTCAATGTGCCGCCACAGAGGAGCAATTCAGGTAACATCACCAAAATATTAAATTAACTAGCACTTAAAAAACCTGGCAGCACCATAAATCGATGAATGGATCTGTAAAACGAATTAATGGAGAAGTTTAGAAAATGGCTTTCAGACTTATGTGTGAGTGCAGGTGATCAAATACATGGATGCACTTTTAAATTGGGAAATCTTATTGATTAAAAGGTTAAAAGGCATATCCTGTGCATCCTCAAACCAGTAGATTTTGGGAAATATGCTAATTGTTTTTTAGCGTAAAATGAGAATACCACTCATATCTGTTCATATCATGAGGTAATGTCTTTCATAATTGTTAAATGCTACAGAGGTCTTGGTCATCATCTGACTCAATCAATAATCACACAAAAGATAAACATGACAATACTCACTGATGGGTAGCACCAGGAAAAAAGGGAGCCAGCACAACACGAAGCAGCCAACCACAATGCCCAAGGTCTTGGCGGCTTTCTTCTCACGTGAGAACTTAAGCAGTCGAAGAGCAAAATGTGTGCGGCTGCGAAGGGCCTCATCCTCTGATACAGTTGTGTTGCCTCTGTGTATCCTGAGTATCACCTGCTCTGAATCTGACTTCTCTGTCTTTTGGCCCTCCCTCAGACCCTGGCTCTCTCTGTGAGCTACCACATAAACTCGACAGTACATGGCCAGTATGATGGCCAGAGGCAGGTAGAAGGAGCCCACAGCAGAGAAGATAGCATAGCCCGGCTCCTCTGTTATTTTGCAGACGGACTCGTCCAGCGGAGCCGGCTCTTTCCAGCCAAACAAAGGTCCAATAGATATGATGATAGACAGCACCCACAGCAGCATCACTGCCAGCAGAGCCCTGCGTTTTGTCATTATAGCTGGGTAACGCAGAGGATAACTGACTCCAATGTACCGGTCCACAGAGATCACACAGAGGCTCATGATGGACGCAGTGCAGCAGAGCACGTCCACAGCTGCCCAAACATTACAAAAAACCCGTCCAAACACCCAACGATCCAGGATCTCTAGAATGGCAGAGAAGGGTAGTACAGTGGAGCTCAGCAGTAAATCTGCCACTGCCAGATTAACTATAAAATAATGTGTCACTGTCCGCAGATGTCGATGACAAACTACTGAGAGGATTACCAGGATGTTTCCCACAACTCCAAACACAATAAAGACACCAAGCACCAAGCCCAAAACCACAGCCTTGACCACGTTGAACTCTGGGGGTAAAGCCTGGCTGCAGTTGGAGCAGTTCTGTGTCAGAGGAGCTGGGGTCATGTTGTCCAGCGCAGCAACCATCTGTTCCAGTTCTATGCTGATGCTCGGCACTGTCCTGTGCAGCAAAGGTAGACTGAAACACGCACCTATTTAAGTTCACTACAACAGAAGAGGGACATCAGGGCGTTCTCATAAAAGCCATTAGAGTAATGATCACATTAAGTCTGTCTTGTCAAAACATAATTTGAATGATGATGCCTCTGGCAAATGAGCCATTACGTTGGCGATGCATCATAAAAAATAAAACTACAGGATGCATGCAGAAACACTGACAGAGAAGTATAATATATGCAGACAAAACCTACTGTGTTGAAAGGAAATCCATCTCGAAAATGTTTTAAAACTAACTGTTATTATGCAGCTGGTACAAAATCACTGTTGCTTTATAGATGGGATACACAATGGACAAAGACAAAACTGCAGTTTTGGCACAAAATTCAAGTCCATTTTCTTAAAAATTGGAGCGAGAAACCACTTTTCTGCGTTCGATGGTAGGTGAGTAGTAGGCAGCATCCAGGTTCCTCCGGTTGAATGCAGGGGGCAATTTCAACTTGAACACAGCACGCAGGATACAGCAACAGTTCCTTTGAAAAGAGACAGAAGAATCCGCTTTGAGAGAATTGATACATCCATCACATACACTAAAACACAAAAGCATTCATCCTCGTTTGGTCTATTGTTTCATTTTTGCAGGTTTTTTTTCTTTTCCATGTTTCTTCAGCTCAGATCAATCAAGACTGTGGGCGGGAGACAATGTCTGAGCCACTGTTGCTGTCAGATCAATGTGACCACAACCTCATCTTGCGCTTATCGACTAAACATAATGTGAGGTTGAGGAATAAAGAAAGTGGTATCACGACTGACCAGTCGCTTGTTTCACTGAATCGTCTGGGAAACATCACACAGTTAAAAGTCTAGAGGCATTGAGCTGAATAAGAATAGCTGAAGAGAGGCAACAATGTAGTCACCTCAGTCACAGGACCTAGTGTGTGTTTTATTGCCCGTTTGAGGTGCTAATATGATCTTCAACTGTTCTACAACAAGATAAGCCCGACATGACTCTTACCCCTCTAAACAAATCACACTATGGCCTCTACAGCTAGAGGTCAAACTAGTACACAGTTACAATTTGACATTAATTGATGTGTGTGTATTCAATTGTAGTTATATTGATCCTTTACTTCAGAATGGATTTAAACAAATATTGCGTGTATATTTTGGGGAAATTCCCTTATACTTAAATAAGGACTATAAACGGGGCAAAAGTTAGCCAGGCTTTGTCCAAAGATAACAAAATCTGCCTACAAGTACTTCCTGGAAGTCACTAGCCTGACCAAGAAATAGCTCCCAGCAAAACCACAAATTGTTGTTTTTTGCATGATGTTTTTTTTTGATATATATAACATGTTAATTGCGGAGCTTTAAGATGTGCTGGTATGCAGTTTTTGTCAACTACGGACAGAGCCAGGCTAGATGTTTCCAGTAACTGTCTGCTAGCTCTAGCTCCGTAGGTAACGCACAAACATGAGAGTGGTATTAATCTACTCTCTCAGGAAACGTGAATGTTTCCCAAAATGTCGTACTATTCCCTAAACATTTGTCATCCCAGAATATTAGCCTCTCTCCTTTGTGGCTATCTATTTATATATAAAATAAGATAAATGAGGAATCCAGTTGCTCAGTTGGATTTCTAAGTGACGTCACTGTGCGCTGCTCTTCCAGCAGTGATGATTTTGGCCTGGAGTCGCTCCCTCTGACTTTGATACATCAAATTAAATTCATTTTGAATTTTTTCATCCTTTAACATGAAAACAATGTCTTAGTGCCATGCAAATTCCTTCACTTTGACAGATGTGAAATTAATCCTGTGCAGATTACTGACATTTGTAATGTGGATGTTCCTTAACTAAACGTAGATTAGATGGGACTAGTAAAAGTAGTGCGGCCATGTTGACGATTTTCGGATTTTGTTAAGCTGCTTTATTTGAGAGTAAATTAAAAGTTCATCTGAGTTGCCCTCTTTTCTACTGAGTGTGTTTCTTATCTATCTATCTATCCATCCATCCATCACCACAACAATGCCGGGGTCAAATATGCTTCGCACAAAGATAGACTGTGCAGAAACAACGGTGAGAGCGAGGGCATTATGCAGTCCCCTCATGTCTTTAGCCCCCTCCTCTCCTCCATCGCTTCACACTATTAACCACTGGCTGACCTTTTCCTCGGCGCTCCCACAACCTCTGCTCCATACAGAAGGTACAGCTGTTTAACATGTTTAATGGAGTTTCATGTCTCAGGTTTTCTCCTGTGCTGCCAGGATGCGATAAACAGAGCAGCCAGCACCTGAGAGCTTCTTCCACCACCCACTCAAGTAGAGGAAGGAGGTGTCGGGCTGATGCCTCCGAGGTAATTATGCAAGTAAGAGTTACATGTTTATCCACAGGAGCATTGCGGGAGATCATTACACCGTCATCATTTTGCACAGTAGGAAAGATTAAGTTACCTCATCTTAAAATATTAAGTTCCCCTGCTGGATTAAAATTGTTTGTTACTGGATTTACTGTTAGACAAGTTCAGTCATATTGACTGGATCCATTGAGACATGTAAAGTTTGAGTTTCAGGTCAGTTTCAGATTACATCATTTAGGTGGTGGGCGTTCATATCAGTGCCAGTAACAAGATGTAGCTATGACAGTGACAGTATTACATTAACAATAAAGAGGCTAGTAGTTGGAATTAAATTGCGTATAAATCATCATGTTCATCTCTTTGTCATTTTTATCAGAGAAAATTTGCTCAAGCTAGAGGAAAGTCTTATTTCTTGAGAGTTGAACCATTTACATGTTGCGAAGACTTCCAATGAGACTAATAAAACCTAATTTGATTGATTCATTCAGCTTGTACTGTATACTCACAAGACATAAACTCTTGATTAAAACTTTTCATTTTGAGGTAAATGAAAACTGACACGTTTATTACAGGATAAAGGACCTGTTGATTTCACTAGACTGCAGTCAGAGTTTGAGGAGTATGGGATATCAGCTGGGATTTATATAGTTCCAGGTGCACTACAGTAATGCACACTGGTTAGTCATCGATCTGTTTAATATTCATTGAGAGTAACACACATCTACAGTGGGGGTTGCCCAGTGAAAGAGCAGGCATACTGAAGCGCAACAGCGAGCAGGAGGTTAGATGCCTTGCTGAAGGGCTTTTTTTTTTTTTAAAGTTATTCATCTTCACTTTGTCTTTAAAACATTGGAGCTCCCTTTCAATTACATGCATGTTTCTCCACCGCACAACAGTCTACAAATATTGACTTTGTGTTCTTGGCTGTTTTCCAGGCTGAAACATGACAATGTGTTGATGTGTTTGATGTGCAGCTGGTGCTGAGGTTTGGACAGGAATCAACAATAACGTTGATGACAGCTCGACAAGCGCAGCCTCTCCATGTCTGCATTTATTTTAATTGGCCAGGAGTAAACATCCACTCTAGCTCAAATGTAATCTCAGCCTCTTCACTGGGATGCTGGGTAATTCCCAGCTCTATAAGCTGAAGCCACAGTGCAAGACTATACGTGACAGAGAGTGATATCCACTTTAATAAAAATGACAGTGACAGGGACTTGTAGGCACTTGTGATGGTCGATTGCCACTTGAGACCTCATATTGCATTTCTCTGCTGTGGTCTACTATCTTTACCCATATCCAGGGGTGGTTTCTCATTATGTATAATTCGTAAGTTTAATAAATTGAAGAGAGATTTAAAAACAACAGAAATAGCATCATATAAATCATCTATTTATAGATCAGTTCAGCCCAGCCTTATTATTTTAGACAGGCAGAGTGGAAAGACAATTATAGCCTTGATATTCAAGCAAAGCCCATTTGCGAGGATACATCATATGCTTAACTACTTCACAAATTATGGCCTGGAGTTGAATTGATATCTAAATTAAATAAACATTATTTCTGGCTACTTCTGCTCAATTTATCAGTAGATGATGCTTAAATTCTGATTAATCGCTCCTCTTCTTTTAGCAAAAGTCCGCTCGTTTGGTCAGAAACAATGACATTTGACGAGCGTCTGCACTGCCATCAGCACTGACAGCAAATGAGGAAACGCGTTAAGTAAATAGGAAATAATTAACTATTCAGTCAAAATGCTCGAGTTGACGGCTTGAAATGAAATTTTGCGGGACTCACCCAACTTTGAGTTTGATTCTCACATCTCGGCGGAGCCGCGTTAGGAAGCGGTGGTGACTGCTGACTCGCACCGGGAGACGGTGAGGGGGGAAGCCAAGTGCGCTCATCACGGAGAGCCCCTCACATCTGCAGGAATCAACGCCCGACTTCAGGTGCTCCAAGTCTCTTCATGTGATGATGAGTACCAAATGACTCACTGCTCTCTCCTCCAACCAACACCCCCCCCCTCCCCTCCCGTAACCCTCGTGTACCCCCCACTCCCCCACCCTTTCACCACCACACCAACCATCCTCATCCTCATCCTCACATCACCTCACCCCCCTTCAGCATCACTCGCTGTGCGTCATCACAACCAGTCACCGTCTGCCCAAAATGACTTTTCATTCAGAAATGTTTCATTAACGGGCGTCACTCACCTTGCCACTTGTCTGCACACTGCAGGAGGACACAATGACTGGAGAAGTTGTGAGATGTTGTGCTTTACTTTTTGTTTTAAAACAGACAAAGGTATCATATAAATGTGCTTTTCAATCTTCAGTGGTGAATTTGGTGGCCTAGATACCTTCATTGTTTTCTATTATAATCTACGCAGACTTTTGAGTTACCTGAAGAAACTCTGCTTGATTGAGTATCAAATCACTTCTCAAAACTCATTTTGATGACTTGGTGGTTGTTTTTTAATTAGTTTGGATTCAATGAGTGAAATGAAATATAAAAGTGAAGATGATGATTCTTTCTCCTAAGTGGTAGCTCATTAGTTTTTATGATGCAGTTTTATCAACTTAGTGTCTGTTAGATAACAGCCCATAAATTACAGTGTAAGCATTTTGTGTTTTATTATCATTTTAAAAACATACAGATGACTATTTTACAGTTGTAAAGCTACACCCTCCTTCCCAGGCATCACTCAGTTCTTTGTTCCCCAGAAACAGCAATAATGCATACTAACAATAAAAAGTTTCCCATATTAAAAACTTTCAACAATATAATTTCCCAAGTATTTTATGTAAGTTTTGCACCGTTTGCTCCATTTCAGCAACAATATTACCTTGGCAACAATATAACTGCAGCTGTAATTTACTCACAGTGTAACCCTAACCCTGCTTATTCCTCAAATTTTTGTCCTCTTTCTTTGTATATATTGTCCTGGTGGTGGCACCCAGTAAGAAATGTATTGATACCCCCTGTATACTAAATAGTATATATTGAATAATTACACTGTAAATATTGCTGGCTGTAATCTAAATAAATGTAAGTATAAGTGCTTTGACATGAAATCCAAAGATTATTTTTTCAGATTTAAGAAGTAATGCACATATAAACATAACATGCAATATATAGCCTAAGACTCTCTGGTCTATCTGTTGCACAACCCAGTCAATACGCATTGGCTAATGCCTGAGGTGTAACAGTCCATTGCAATTTGTCTGGCATTGCAATTTCATCTGGGACTTTATCATTCAATGCCTGTGCTTGTACTTTTTTTTCTTTAAACCTTTTTTCAATTAAGCTATCATGAAGAGATGAAGCAAAAACAAGCACACCAACACACGCACACATGAATAAGCAAAGAACATTGATTTTATTTTCTTTTCTTTCCACTGTGGACAAATCCTTGGTTTAGCCAGTGGTGTATTTTGTGCTTTTCCAATTGTGTGTGGATATGACGGCTTTACCTGGGACTGCTGCTGGCTCACAGTGAGAGATGTTAAGCCCATCTGTGAAGTAAACATTTGACCATTTAAAGGACAGCCTCTCAGCTCAATCAATCTTACAACCATCTGTCTTTCTACTTTCTGTTACATCCCGGGGACAAATCTCTTTTGTCATTTCAAAAGCAAAATTGTAAGCAAACCTCTGGGCTCTTTGAAAGTACATTCGAGTCAGCAGAATGCACTAACATGAACAGACATTTCTATTTTGTGTGCACAATAAATTGATTATTTTATAAAAGCAAATGTCACAGATGGAGAGTCTTTAAAATTTTCACAGCAATTTAGGTTACAATTACCCCTAACATTTACAGAGATGATGGCCTATTATTCTGCACGCATGATTGCCTTGCACTGGCACAGACAGAGCACTTTCTAAATAAGTGTTTACTGCAGCTATAGACCAATTATTGTGTAATTATGTATGCGTTAAAAAAGGAACTCACTGAGACTATGTTAAATACAAAATAAAAAAAATGTTACAAAAATAATGATAATGATTCTCCCATGCTTGTTGATTTCTGCGTATTTGCATCTTGTTAGCGTCTATCTTTCTATCTAAGACCTGTTGGAAAAGCAATTACCTGTCTGAGCCGCCCATGCAGTGAGGCGGGCTGCTGAGTTTGAAAGATACTGAAATCAATATCTCTGCTCTGGAAGAAACATTTCCCGTCATGGAGGCAACAAACCTGAAACGAGCATTCACACTAATTTTGGCATTTACAGTGACATTACAGTGATTTTACTCTCCTTTGGTTCTGGCTTTCACAGAAATCCTCCCTGAGAAACAGTGACATACACGGATTTCAATCATCAGAACAGGAAAATGCAGACAGCTACTGTGAAATGCTGTATAGCTTTAGAAGAAAACTGATATGAAATGCTTTATAATTCAAAATGGAAATAGCTGCTTTATGTGTCAGTTTGGAATCATGTTCTTGAAGCCACTGTGCCGCCCGCTATGATTGTGTTTTTTTTTTTTCATAAACTGAGTTGACATTGTGAAATAAAGGTGATATATTCGTCACTGCGTTGCGGAAGCTCCTCATGTAAAGTGTCCTGCAGCATTTAGCTGTCCACCCACACACAAACACAGCTAACCTGAACCTTGCACCTGAAATCCAGATTAAAGAGGAAAAAGAACACTTGACTCATCAGTAGCAATGGAAGTACAAGACATATTACTGCAGCTTCCTGTAACCATGGTGTATGACATACATTAAGTCGTAAGAGAAAAGTTGGAGACATTCCTTCATCATTACTGCTTGGTAGCTATGATTCGTACACAAGCTCCCAGTGTTCTGGCCAAAGTGAGAATATTCAATCAAAGATGACTAATCCTTCACTACTTTAGTGCTCTCAACAAATACACAAAACTGATATAGTTATGCATTCACAAATGTCAGTGTTTCTGTTTAATGAAGCAAGAAGTCAGCCATTAAAAAGTGATTTTACGACATGAGCGTGATGTACTTATTATTGGGGTGATGAAGTATGGTTGTTTAAAATGATCATATCTGTTTAACGATATGATTTCTCATCTCCCACATTAACAATAAAACATTAACAAGACTAAAAGTTTGCTAGCAAATCTGAGAGCCTGCGATCTGAGTTACAATTCATTATGCTAACATGTTCACAATGACACTGCTAACATGCTAATGTTGCTCGGTAACATGCTAAAATTGTTAATTGGCACTAAATTCAATGTATAGCTGAGGCTGTTGGGAATGGCAAAGGTTTTGCAGCAAATACGTGACAAACTAAATAAAGCAAAATACTGGACAAATTGAAAATTCAATATATAATTTACCATGAAGGGAGCAAGAAAGTTGAGATATTTCTCTTAAAACTACAAATAGTCTAATGGTAGTGACAAAGGAAAAATCAAAGGTTCGCCAAAGTTCATTAGGATTCATTATCCGGGAACCATAAATGTCTACACCAGTCTGTGCCAATCCATTCAGGAGAGATATTTCACTGGATAAGTAGAAACTGAACTGGAGTCATTAGAAGAAAAGTCAGGAGATTACCAAAGTCAGTAGAATCATTGTTGAGATATTTCAGTCTGGACGAAAGTAGTGGTGGACCGACTGACCAACATCTCCATTCCTTTAGTCGTGCTGCTAGTGTGGGCATTAATATAAAAGAGATAGAAACCCTTTTCTGTACCTTATCCATGCCAATATTCCACCTACATATTACTGTTCATCAGATGTTCAATATATGAGCACACAAACAAGCAAAGCACAAAATCACAAGCTCAGCTCAATCATTTCTTTCTTCCAGATGTGGCTCAACCAACCCAAAAATAAAGAATTATATTAGTTTCTGAATAATTATCTTAAATTTTGAAAAGCTTGTTGCTCAGCAGCACCTTTGCACCACATGCCACATTTAATCATTTCTGAAACCTGACGGTTCTTTAAAAGAAAAAAGGCTGAGCCACAGGGAGATTGCATGGTGTTCAAGTGGTATAATGGTTCTGGCTTTTATTGGGCTCCAGTCGTGGTGCTATCTGCAATTGCTGTAATGAAGACAGACCTAATTATCAGACAGAACTCTACTCTGAACAGGACTCTAATTATGGCCTAAACGCTGTTCTCTTACTGTTCAGTGTCATACTCAGGGGTTATAAGGGGGTGACTGCTGCTGTTTTCTTACCAAGCAGACACACACACACACACACACACACACACACACACACACACACACTGCCTGAGGACTCAGTGTGCTCAGCTGTTCTGATGCTCTTCTGTGCAGGCATTATGGTCTAGTGGTGGGGATTATCTAACATGACAACACACTCTGCCCCCCCTCTGACTGATGACAGTCTTGCCGATCATCTGATTAATTAATAATAACTCCAGATGTCACTTGAACAGCATTATGATTTGTATTGTTAAGCACATTGCACCAATATATTATGGGAAATCCCATTGAAATCCTAAAACCCATGTGTATTTCAGCAAGAAAAGACGGACAAGACAACTAGACAATGCATGAAGTCATGTCCGAAAATGAACAGAAAGGGCAACAGGGTTACTTACAGATAGATTACTCCATCAGTGGTCTCATCCTGAGGCCCATTCATTTTGAATACATGAATATAAAATAATTGCAGATTTATCTGCGCTTGTAGATTGTTTCAGGACCATGGGGCAGATAAATTAAATACCATGTTTCTAAATTCAGACTGGGGAAGGGTAAGCAGCTTGTGCAGTGACCTTGATTGTGAGTATTGAACATCCAAGTGAGGAAACGGGACAGATAAGAGAGAACGATTTGGCGCACAAACGAATACGCACCAGTGACGCAGCAAACATGCAGTCACACAGCAGAGTGAGACATGAGCAAGGAAACTTCCTTAAGTCATAAAGCAAAGGGCAAAGTTTAAGTCTCTTATTGTCGTTAACAGGTACAGTGAAGATGAACTCATGCACATGCAAGACGTCTGCACAGTCAGTCGTTTCAGGGGGCATAGGTGGGTTCCATAGTGGTTTTCTTCTGGAGAAGTGAGGACAAGAGGAGATATGTGGGAGCTATTGTGCATTTAAAAGCAGTCTGTAGTCTGAAGAGAAAATGCATTTACATTTAATCCCCCTAAAACAGAGATGAAGTTCAGCTGCATCAAGGATGGATTTATAGAGATTACTTTTTGCGGAAGTTTGGATATATTTGTAATATACATGATAAATTGAACAGAGAGAATATGGTGCAGCACAGTGCATGGTGATTCATACATGCAGTGAAAAACAACAGGAATATGAAACACAAATTAGCCTTACATCCCTCCAGAGAGCAACAGTATGGCCTTAAACTACAACAATGCAACTTGCAGGCAAGGTCACAAAGCGTACTAATGATCACTTGAGACTCATTCTCCGCCAACAAGTACTTTAAAAGCAGCAAAAGTCTATTATTGATGCTGCGAGCGCATCCAATAAGAATATGCATTGACTTTATTATTGCTGCTTATGAAAAGAACAGTGTATTTCTAGGCGATTTACAACCTGTGGACATTTATCCTTGAATATAGAGTGTTCAGCTCTGAAAGAAAGCTTGAATCACAACGATCCACTGTTGTGTAGCTTCAGGGCTAGGCAGCTATCTGAATCCTGCCTACAGGAGAGTCTATATTTGTCTATGTGACAGTTCAATTTTCCACAAACCAGCAGGGGAATGTGAGAAACACAATTTGTAAAAGAAAAAAAAAAAAAAAAGGAGGGAAAAAAGACAATATACCTCCCACAACAGCTTTAATTATTCATTTCAAGGGAATTGCCAGCAAATGTTATTTTTTGTGTGTTTTGTCTATTTCACGGTCAGTCAGGTTACTGCTGTGCATGAACTGAGAGATGACAGTATCTGGCAGAGATGAGTGGAATACACCAACAATTGAGTCCGCTTCCTCCATGATTGAAATTACAGAGAATATTAGTTATTCAATTCTAAACATTAAACAATTAGATGTACCAATTATTATCAAATCCTGACTTTAATGTGATTTGATGAATAATGGATGTCACAGAGACTTATTAATGTGTCAATTTTAGAGAGGTTATATATTTAATTATTTCAATATAATGGTATCTTATTTAATTTGGTGGACTCAGGAGTGCTCACAATTTCTATTTTGTAAAATTTATGTGAAATAAATATTGTATGTGAAATACCAGATTGCATCTCTGGGGCTAAAAACAACCTTCACCTTGTATCAAAAATCTGCAGCCAAGACAGAAACTTTATCTTCTGAGAACACAGTGTGATTATAAAGCTGGCCTGAGAGAACACCTCAGGAAATGAACCTCCACACAAAGAGATGAATCTCAGAGTGCAGGTCTGCGGCTCACTGTGACCTGGTCATATAAATGAGATTCGACAGCGCCCCCTCGTGGCAGCCATGGAGCTGTGCAAACCACCATACGGAAAACACTTAATCAGAATAAAGTAATGGGACAACTTTAAATTGATATGAAGCTCTAAAAGCAATTTTGATCTAGCATGGCACACAAAGCATTTAATCTTGGAGTAACGCTGAATATTGGAAATCCATAATATCCGCTTTGTTGTGCGCATGCGCGGGACATAGATGCGTGTCGTAAACACGGAAGATCCATGTTAATAGATCATAAACAGACAACACCCCGCTGCAATCTCTTTTTAAGACCTATTTTAGGAAGTAGTAGCAATACTTCATCAGATCTGGTGTAATAGTTTTCTTTACTTTGACACAGACAGCTTGTGAATGATCCGGGTGATGGCTGCAGTGTTGTTAAAGCTTGTGTAGCCGAGCTGCTTCTGCCCCATTGAAAACACTGAAAACAAACTGCTGGATAAGATGCCTGCTCGTAACGTTGTGTCCAACGGGATTCCTAACAGCAAAGTTAGGTACTCAAGGCTAGCCTCTGATGATGACGGCTACATTGACCTACAGGTAAGACAGGCTGCATGAAGCTAGGTCAGCCCACTATAGTGTGTATCATGATGATCCATGTTGGATGAAGAGAGGGGGGAGGACAGCAAACTGAATCAGTGTTTCAAGATTTATAACAATTTATATCTTGAATAATTCTGTTTCTATCAACAATGATTGACTTGCTGTCATGAGTTCACCCACTTCTGAAAATTAACTCCATAACAGCAATTCTAGACCTATAATGATAAATAATTAACTTAAAGGGGCACCTTATTGATTTAGTATTGTGCTTCATTAACATTAGGGTACTTGTGAGTGACAGATTTAAAAAGAGAGGTCAAAATTGAAGCAGCAGGGGCTGCTATTTCCTGAGTCCTATGTGCCATTTGTGGGTCAAGCTCCAAACACGTGGGGCGGCCCAGGCTGAGATAACCCTAATTATATTATCAAGCTCATTTTCTCATTCTTGAAAAAGCTCAATAGTCACCAAGATTAACTAAGATATTAACATCTTCAAATGCACAGTGTTATCATGACAGTTTCATAGCTCATAAAGTCAAATCCCTTTGATAGAAAATATCTGTGAACCAGTCATGGACTGTCACATTCACCAAGAAGTTCCAGTACATTATGAGCCAGACTAATTTAGCATGTGTAGTGTATGAGTGGGGAAAACGGGCAGTGCTCTATAAAGCCTGCTGTGTCTGATAAAAGTGTTTTAATTAAATATTTCTCCTCTACAGTTCAAAAAGAGCCCACCCAAAGTCCCATACAAAGCCATAGCACTAGCCACAGTCCTCTTCTTAATCGGCTCTCTGTTAATCATTATTGGCGCCCTTCTCCTGGCTGGATACTTTGAGGTCACTGTGAGTACTTTTTTTTTTTAACAGCAAAGCAATATATATATATATATATACATATTATATTATATCTTGATTAAATAAATGTCTGAAATGTTCTCCGTCCCTCAGCACACAGACCGAACTGTGCCTGTCCTCATCATTGGGATCCTTGTCTTCCTGCCTGGAATATACCACCTACGGATAGCTTACTATGCATCAAAGGGCTACCCAGGGTACTCCTATGATGATATCCCAGACTTTGATGACTGACCTGCACTGTAGCTTCAGATGTGCTTACATGCACTTATATACAGTATTGCTTGTGCTGAACTTTAGGTAGTGATACCTTTAAAGAAAATGAGGTGTAATTGTTGCTGTAAACAATGATACTATTCTGATAGATTTTTATGCCTCGGTAGCTAATGCCTGCTGTTATGAAGCCACATCAGTATCAGATACTCTATGATTTCTATATTTGTTTTTATTAGCTTGATTAATTAATAAAACTATGATTGATGATGAGTCCTTTTATATGTATGCTATTTGTATTACTTAGATCACCTCTACTCTGAGAAATATTGGCATCATTTAACCATCATACTCATAATTCACATGATGGCCTATGGTGAACAGAAATTATACAGGCCCACTGTTACTGTCAATAACTTTACACTGAGTAATCTCAACCAATGTGGCTACCTATGTATTGAAACAGGACTGTTAATTGAAGAGAGTTTTTGAGACAGTTCACAAAATAATTTTCATGCCAAATAAAACTGAAATTGTATTCAGTGGGGTCTTAAATTTGAGGTGATCTACCCACATGTTCAGTGGTAGAGAAAATTCATAAAAAACTGGCGGACAAGGAATTGATTTAGAGAAAAATTCAGTTAAATTTTTCAATATTACAGGTTGTACAGACTAGGCTGAGGGACATACCGGCATCTTACATCATATTGTATATCTTGCAAGTCAGATAAACAATATGTAATAAAAGGCTAATATTGGTTTGTGTATGATATGATCAGTATACTTTATAACACAATTTGCCTTACCCTCTAGTTAATTCTTGCTCACTGTGCAGAGGGGATTTCATGTGATTAATTCCAATCCTTTGATCTCCATATGGTGCACCTGCCCTGTGAGAGTAAACATCGTCAAACAGGGAAGCACACAAGCTTGACATTCTGATAACCTGCGTCTCAAACCTTTCTTATAATCTGCCCTATCAACATCATCAGTAACATAATTTGAAAGTGTGCTAGTGAAAGGCAAGGCTACCACCTCAATTTCCTTTGCAGGATAATGTCATAGGAAAAGCACATTGTCAGTAAAGGTTGCACTTATAAAATCCTTTCAGATGCTTGGCAACCAGCTTTACTGGTGGTTGTTTTTAAGGACAGTACCTTGTGTTCTCTTTGTTTTTCTTGCTACCCATTGCACACACTCAATCAGCCACCAATCACAAACTACCAGGCATTAGATTAGATCACACTCTTTACATAAGCTTAGAAAAACTTTTTTTGGGCTGCCTACCTTTTCAGGAAGTACTTGCATAACGCTTACATACAAACTCACTTAGAAAAGACTGAGATCGGCTGCTCTGTTCATGGTATCTATGCTTTACAATTTACCACTGAACAATCATATATTTCTTATACCTTGGTAATGTGTACTTTCTATTAACCCTTGATTTTAATTGTATTAATCATTACTACACAGGCAGACATTGCTTTACAATAAGCACACACAGACATAATAAGTGTATAGTAATAATCTAGGGATACTATAGTAATTTAATAGTGTACAACCACAGTTGAGTACATATTACTTTCTAATTTTGTCTCAAATCATCAATGCACATAGATTTTATAAACTAATAATGATAGTGCTAAATTATGTCTTTAAGTTAACTATATTTTATTTTCTTCAAATACACTGTGCATCAATACACAAGGGCCTGTCATTTACGGTCCTCATGGACACTGTCATGAACCCAATTGATCTCTGTTGATCCAGACCTAGTACCGCCCCCCTGTGGTGATACTGACAGTTTGGCACTGGATTGATTATTTTAAACAGCAGGGTAAACAAGACGGAGCAAAGTGTCCCCTCAACAACCCAACCGACCACATCCCCATCAGCTCTTGTATGACAGGAGATTAGCTCATCTTTGAATGATGTACGGTTCAGTTTAGGACGACATCAAAAGAAGTGGTTCTGAGGTAAGATAATCAAAATCTTTGATAGTATAAGTGACAAAACTCCCTGCCGCTCTTTTTCTTTTTTTTTTCTTGTTATTTCGAGGGTTGTCCAAATTAGTTTGAACAATTGTCTTCAGAGTCTGGGTGTGAATGAGCCCTCTATTTTAACTAATTATTGAGTTCAACAGATAAATTAACAAAATAACATATAGCTAACGGTTTAGGTTTATTGTAATACATGTATTGTAATGGCACATATACCATTTATGAAGAGAATAATTGCGGTCTAATGCTAGCTTAATGTTGAGCCGTTAGCTAGCTGAAAGCTAACGTTAGCTTAAAACTTTGAATGTGCAGTGATTAAAGTAGTAGTTTGTAATAATAAATGCCATTGTTGTTATTCGTATTGAACAAGCTGATCAGTGCAGATAATTAACATTAACAGACATAAGTAAGGTATGATAAGTGATGATCCTCACTCCTCTTTGTAGGACAATTGTCGACACATTTTGGGCGGGGGGTGCTGTGTATGTTGTGTGTGGGTGTGTTTGGTAGAACCCAATAAATTATTTATAATGCATCACACCCGTTTTCCATTTTGTATTTTATACTGTGATTTTATATGTCCCCACTGTTCGGTAGGAGATGTTTTTGTTGGACATTTGCTGGTTGTTGTACCAAACGCTCTGAGTCAAACGTTGTCCTTTAGGTGTGCTGTTTGCCTTTTGTTACGATCCTCAAGTCTTTCCCACGGAAAGGCGCTTTTGTTTGAGGCGCTAAAACACCAGCAGCATCAAGCCACACAGAGACAGGTGGCAAAGTAGAGGAAGTTGGTACAGATTCCTTCAATATAAAAGCTTTTTTTTCTCAGCCCCACGGACTATGCTCTGACTACAACTTGACATGATTGGACTTTTCATAACAGCCAGACTTTTCTGGTTTAAATCTTGTCTTAAGTCATTGTCCATATGTCTCAGTAACCCCTATGTCAGTGAACTAGCACTAGCACAATACCGGGACCCTGAAACCAAAGCAACTAAATGAAATTCAGGCATAATTAATTTTAGTGTTTGCACCTGTGCCCTCTGTAAATGTCTTCCATGAAAACAGCCTACATTGATTAACTTAGTGATGCGTTATTTATGCAACTAACTGTTGATTTTCAGGACATGAAATGTTAAGATTTTTTGAAAATTTGGTCCAACCAGCAGTCACAAATGTAAATATACTCAATAGCCTATGTAATCACATAAAACAGAGAAAACTGAACTAATATTGATATTTTTCTTAGATGAATCGATTATTTGATGATATGTTTCAGCCCAATTCCGCCTTTAACAATAGATCTGCAATTCCTCCCGTATTATCGTTGTTCTTCAGCGAGGGCTTTATCTTGAAAGGTATAACAGGAAGTGTTGTGGTTGTATTAGTTGTGAGTGGCAGTCGTTCAAGAAGCTCCTGTAGTAGGAGGAGGGAATGATAATAATGGGAGGGGAGACACGGAGAGTATCAACAGCAGGGCTCTAACTAAACGTGCGCTGTGCCCCCTTTCTGATGAAACTTGCTTCTATGTCATGTTAAATGCGCACTGCGTCGACCGAGAGCCATTTCTACATTTTTTATGAAGTAAATGATAAACTCTCACTTATGATTAAAGGTACTTGGCAAGTTTGGACTAAGAAGATTGCAGACATAAAAGCCAAGGCGGGGAAAGTTTAAATGGACTTTAAGGGGCCTGATGTCGGACCCATGAAGGTGTCCTGGGTTAATGGATTTTATTGACACCACAAGATATCTTTTTAGGACGTCTGGAAACCATGGATGTCGAGGACTAATTTTATTTTCCTTTTGATCCACGCACGCACTGAGAACAAAAATGTGACCACCTGCGTTTTATTCAACATCGTCTTCTTTTTTATTTTTTAAAGTCGCATGTTTCGATCTAACTTCTCCCTGAAGAGAAAGTTGTGAACGACTACATTTGGTCTGCTAAACGAGTCTAAAAGAGGAGCATCAATGGATTGAAAGACTGTACTTTTAGCTTCAAGTGAAAAGTGCCTCAAGCAAGGTAAGGAGCTATGCGGGCAGAGGCAAAGCATCCTCTACAGGCCCGTCACCTAAACATAGAAAACATCTAGTAGTTTGTATCTCGTCTGCAATACACCAGCAACACACTGCTGGTTGGATGGAAATCTATTAAATGTCTGTAGTGTTCTTGCTATACCACTCATAATAAGCATGTGTGATTCGGCAGTGACCTTACTGTATTTCCTTTTCTTTCCTGATTTTAGCACATAAATATTATTTGAAAGACCCATACCATGCCGTGATATTAGTCTAGGGTCCATGTACAATGTACTGTAGTAATACTATTATACCTTGCGCTTTTGTTTATGTTTTGTGTATCACATGCACCACTTGAAATCCCCGAATGAGTCTGGGGGATTTTTTTTGTGTTAAATCACAGTGAACAGGTTTAACACGCTGTACTGACCCAAAACTGAACTCTGTATCCTGGATTAAAATGGTGAGAACAATACCCAGTAAAAATACTGCTTTTTATTTTTTTTATTCAGGGCTCTCTGTTTGTACCAGACTCCCTTTCAGACAAAAGATGCACCTGTTTTGTTTTACAGGAGGTCTGCATAGTGACATGGAGGATTCAGCATCACTATTCACTGTAGGGGTACAGAAATAAAAAGCTTGTGGCTTGGTTTCCGTTTTATATGGACCACACAGTTTATTTGTCTGCTGCTCCACAGCATGGTGCAATCTAATGGACACAACCTAATTTCAGATGTTGTGTACATAAAAGTGCAGCTGTCTTGTGCATACTCCCTGCCCTAGTGTTTCCCTTTCTTTGTTTTTGTTGTGCTTGTTAATACTGTTTGGTTAGACGTGAGGTGCTCAGAGGCACACATCACTCATGATGCCTGTAATCCCTTGTGTTGGGCCATTAGATTGTATAGGAACACGGTTTGATTTCATAAATATAAGCTGTCTTCATTCTTCATCAGCTAGTGGGTTGTTTTAGTCAATTTTGAAATTTGTTATTTCCTTAAAATGGTACACCAGTGAGAAATATCTACTTCCGTTATGGTCTTCTTGGCAAAAATAATAAGTCAGTTTTTGAGATTGATGTTGCCTTATTTACAGGGTGACAGCTATGTTAAGAAGCACCCTTTGCATTTTTCTCCCAGAATCCTTTAAGTCAATGTTTAGCATATCATCCAGGCTCAGGTGTCATTTTACACAGTAATATCCTACATATTTCAACATTTAGCAGGACCTGACATTTCACTATTATGCTGCACTGTTCAAAACACTGTGGCCAACTGTGGCCTGCAGGCACATTTACATGTTGGAAGGAAATTGATTGAATTGAGGAACTAATTATTCATGAGTTAAAGTGGTTACAATGTTACAATGTGGTTAAGATTGAGTCTAGTCCTTTACAGTGAATGCATGTCGTGACACAGCTCTGAATCTTGTGGAATAGTAAAGAATATACAAGAAAATGCCCATATAAATGAGTGTGTTGAATGAAAGCTAAGGTTGATTAGAGAGAGGTCCTGCTAAAGTTAAAGCCATGCAGTGTTTCATAAATGGATACGACTAATGTAGTGAATGTATGTCCCAAGCATTGTTTGTTCTATGTTGCTGACACTGTTTGGTGCGGTTGATTTTGAGACTTAAGTGGGAAGTGGACACCAGTGTACTTTGTGTTTTATGTCTCATTAGTGGTGCCCTTTCTGATAGAGCCCTTTACATCTGGTCAGTAACCGCTGAATGAAAAAATGTGAATCATATCTGTGAATATTTTTTAGTTTAAACAGTTAGGGTCTGTTGTGGTCCTTTGAGAGTGTGGCTCATCGATCTTCAAGTTTGAAAATAAATCCAGTGCCATGCTTCAACACTTGACTGCAGCTTTGGCTTTTGACCCTTGGTTCCTCTCAGTTTCATGTCTTGAAAGCAGCTTTATGAGACTGACCTGTTGCTGAAAGTCGGGGGCAGGGAAGGACAAAGTCTCAGGAGTTAAAAAAAAGGATGTTAGCTGCTTAGTTTTCACTAGACTCATGTCATTCTCTGCTCCCCTAACATATGAAACCACTCCAGAGATGCCTGAAGCATATAGTTTCTGCACATTTCATTGTGAAGTGAAGGTAACACTGTTCAAGTTTCTCTGTGTGAGTGAATAAAACTAGTCACTACTACTACTACTAGTACATTCACTAACACTCAATATTGTTATTCCCTGTAGCAGTCTGTGTTAGGTTTCTAATGACCACTGTGTTAATCCATGTACAGTACAGTAGGCTTTTCCCCTCACGAGACTAGGGCTTCACTCCCGTGCCCAGTATGTGCCCTGTTCATTTCCTTTAGTTAAATAAATTGTCAATACAGTTTCTAAATTGGGTTGCAGTGCCAGGGACAAAATCCATGAATTGATTGCTGTGATGTGTAGGCCGGTCCAACCAGTCAAGGTTGGATTGGTGGTTTACAACTTATTCCTGTGTAAATGGCTGAGGTTCACATGTAGCATTTGTGTAGATCAGTTTGAGATTCCTCTGTGAACCTCTGTTCAAAGTTTCGGGTCAAGTAACACTTGTACTTCCTGCTACAGGCTGGTTTGCTCTGAAGCTACGGCCTCTGTCAGGATTAACAAGGATTACTAAAAGAGTAATGCTGCTTCTTATCAGGCTTGTATTTGTCACTAGCATCACTGGTGGCTCTGCTTAGGTAATGCGGGATAACACACACACTTTCACACACCTTAGGTCAAAAGTTCACTTTTTGCGTTGAGTTTTCTGTTTGTCAGAAAAGACATTAGCTTTAAAGGAGAAACCGATTAAATTGTCTCTTATCAAGTGCTCAAGACAGCTGAAAAGACTACTGCGCTGTCCTTTTTAACTCATGCACATTACAAAGTGCACCTTAACTTTTGCATTATTCAGTTAATGCCTCGCGATCAGTTTATTCTAGTGTGATACAGAGGAGATGCATATGGAGAGGTCAGGCTTACCAGCTGTTGCGGCTGACAGCTTGGAATCAGCTTCTTACTTTCATTTAATGCATGATTTTATGTCAGTGTTCAGACAAGGTCATCCATCCATCCATTTAGACTCTGATTCTGGAAACCCTTCTTTACGACATTTGAATTTTGAAGAGTATGCGTCTCTTTTTTTTTATGAAGTACTGTAAGTTGTGCATAAGTAAACTTATTTTTTTAGGCAATGGGGATGAGAAAACCAGTCTCTAAGTGGATCTATAACTTAATGGGTTGAGACCCAAGTTGATCTTTATTGATTGAGGCATGTATCCTCCATAAAATGTGGACAACACAAAACTACCAGCTGTTATCTTCACCGGCACAGATTGGTAA
Organism: Seriola lalandi dorsalis; assembly: GCF_002814215.2. NCBI lineage: Eukaryota > Metazoa > Chordata > Actinopteri > Carangiformes > Carangidae > Seriola > Seriola lalandi. The sequence continues at coordinate 1,509,358 of NW_019525496.1, forward strand.
AATCTCAGTAGGCAGAATAACCTGAAGTGTTTAGTGACTTTATTTACCAGTGATTGATCACTGCACAGCCAGATGACAGACCGTCCTTGATTTGACTCACCAATTTGATCTCTAATTCAATTACACTATTAACACTCAAAGCAGCAGGGCAGGATTAGTCTGGGTGTTAGAACGGTTCTGTCCAGAAGGCAAAGACTTGACTAGATCCAAAGCAATTTGTGTCAATGAAATCCAGTGTAACATTGCACCAGTCAGCAGTGTCCACTCACGTTACAGAGCTAAATGCCTTGTGCTGAGGCAGGAATTTACTGTTTTTTCCCCCTTAGTTTTTTTTTTTTACCCATGATAACCTTTTCTAAACTCATGATGTGAAGGCCTAATTTTTAAGTCACATTTAATTTTCATGTAGTTGTTATTTGAGTGTTGAGCTTTTTCATCGCTTTTTACATTTGAAAGGCACATCCCGGTAATCTCATTGTTAGATAGTCAAAGATCACTAAAGTTCTGTCGATTCACTGGTGATGTCCATGCCATTCGCACAACTTAATTTCAAGGGAAGGCAGGATGTGCTCTGACATATTCTGTAACGCCAATGTCTCTCAGCATTGTCGTGTGCAACTTGCAAACAGTGGTTAATTATGTCCACTTTCCCTCAGTTACCCCTGTGAGGAGATTAGTGTCTAGGAGTAAAGCCCTCTCACCTCTCACATGCACAAGTATGTATAGTGTATGCCCTCACATGAGAGCTGTAATCCACAGGTATTCTTTCTTTGTAAGTTAATATGGGATGTAAATCATACTTCCTTACAATTCTGCAAGTGCCAACGTCAGATTGGAGTCACATAAATAGCAAAAGGTTCTGCTATTAACTATTTTTTGACTAGTCACACCTTAAACATCTGAACTCTCTTTTTTAGGCCCTGTCTGTGTACATACCAATTAAATGGCCCCATGCTTTGCTCTGTTGCCTGAGGAAATAACCTGGCTGTCGTCTGTCTACTCCTGCACCTGCAGACAAAGCCCCCTCCAGGCGTCCTCTGTATTATATCGGCTCAGTGTGGGCGCAGCCCTGTCTGTCTGTTCCCACAAGCCAGTCATATATTCCGTAGTGGAAGCACAATAGAGAAGACAAGATTTGTTATGTTTTGTGGTTGTCAAAAGTTACTAGACTACATATGAGTTAGAACTTAAGATATATGATGGGATTTTCTCATTACTTTTGCTGTGATGTCATTTAACTGACTGTGAAGACGGCAGCCAGGATGATGCAGTGATGTGCAATCACTTCCATCATTTTTTTGATTGCTGGAGGTGACACACAAATGATTAGACTGAAAAGATTTATTTCTTTATTTTTTTTAATCCATTATAAGAGTCCTGTTTATTTCTATACCCCCACTGAGCAAATAATGTTTGCTCAGTGGGAGTAATCCTTTCCCCATTACAAACATTGCACTGAAATGATCCTGTCATGCAAAAACTGCTCAGCCATTTGTGGTATCCTACCACCCTCCCTACTTCATCAGCTTTTACTTTAAAACCAAGCACCATTGTAATGTTTTTTTGTCCCACTCTTTTTCAGTGCTTGTGCAACCTTGGTTTTGTCTTTTTCCTTGTTTTGTAAAGGTGCTAAACAAAAGTTATTGCTTCAATGCTTCATCAGCAACAGTCCCATCCCTATTTTTGTCAAGTGCAAGGAATTAAATGCATCTTTCTCCTGCTCTATTCTGGGCTGTTTGTTTACTCAAGTGCAAACATTACCGCTAAGAGACTAAGCACATCCCTCGAATGATTTAGTTATCCTGTGCTTCTGCAGCGCATCTGTGGTTATATCAGCAGTTAATAACCAACACCTACCTGGTTTCCAAGAATAGCCTCCTTCTTATATTACTTAAATGAACTTAAAGTAATAAGATGGTATTAGGGGTACTGAATGGAGTGACTTAAGGGGAGGGGGGCGAGGTCTTCTATTATGTTTGAAGGGCAACAACTTAAACTTGTGCCTCCAATCCAATTTGAGATGGAGGGCCTCCTGAGTTGCTGCAGCTGTTTTTATCGGTCAGACTGTGAAGTAGGTCCACAATTTGTGTAAGTGGAGCCTGTTTGTGGAGCTCATTAGGAGATGAAAATCAGTGGCTCGTGCTGGTGGGTTTAAATGAGCTGTTTGTGCATTTCCTGTAAAACTCAGGTGAACTGCTTGGTTTGTGCTTTAGTTGACAGAGTCTTGATTGTAGTTTAATTTAAGCACCTTGCCTGATGGCAGTCTATTTATGCCACTTAAGTTCTTTTTTTAAGCAAAGGTAATAAGATAACATCTGGAGTTGTGCGGACACACCTGTCAATGCTGTTTGTGTCACCTGTCAATGGCTGTTAGCCTATTTAGCGTGAGACGAGACCTTCTGGATGAGCTGGACCAATCACAAGCATCAGGTTAATCTGTACATACACTTAGAGCCTTGTACAGGTCTTGTGTGTGGACACATACAAACACACACGTGCACACATACACATACACACACACACACACACACACACACACACACACACACACACACTTTGGTCTCGGCAGGCAGACCTCCACAGGATGCATACTCTCAGCAATCTCATGTCTTATATTGTCTGTCTTTATTTGTGGCACTTGTTGGAATAGCTCATTTGCCATAATCCAACCACAGCTCAGACATGCAATTTTCCTGAGGATTTAATGTTTTCAAAGAATATAGTTATTTATTAACCAAGAAGCATCTGGAATGTGGTGTAGTTGTTGGATTATGAGTTGATGTTAACTCGAGGGATTACATTTGTCTGAGCGGGGATGTGAGGGATGTCCTTGTGCAGTGGTGAATGTGTGAATTGTACAGTAGTGTTGTGTTGAAGAGTAAACGGGATGTGTGGTCTTCTCTTTCAGGTTGGGAGATGTGTGAAGAAGCGTGACGAACGGCCATGGGACTGGAGAGACAGTGGCTTCAGGCTGTCATCACTGCTGTAGCCATCTGTCTGCTAAGTAAGTATGCTAATGCAAATATGGACCCATTGCATACATTTACAATACATTACCACAATTAATTTCTTCTCTTGAGCTTTTGGAGTTTTTCACAAACACAAATAGGCATTTATCAGTACTAAGTTGTCTATGTCAAACAATATACATGCTTTTTAAGAAACTGCTCACAAACTTTTATTCACTAAATGTATTCGTTTTATTTAATCATTAAAGACACTTTCCAAAACTGAATAAGTCATCGAAAGCAGCTGGATGCAATGTGGCACAGACAACAAAGCGAATCATTTTACAAATTGTTGTAGACTGTGTTCTGTCAACTCGGAAAAATAAACAAAAACAGTAAAAGAGACACAATTATGTAACACTGACAGAGAAAAAGGACTCAACATGTGTAAAGAGGACTTGTACATGTACAGTACAGATTAACTGTGATGAAAGTCTGCTATGTATGATCACATTTACATGAGGGTGTTGCTTTATAATGTCACTGTTTGTCTTTAGTCTTTGATGAGTTGTTTTAAACACTTCACCACATTATGTAGCATAATTACAGTATACTGTATGTGTCGCCTTTAATTGAGTGTTAGGATTTAAATTAATTTCAGATTGAATTAATTTAAATTAAATTCAGTGAAATAAGTGGTTGAATTTGTGCACATTTAACTCATTTTGTGTCAAAGCTATGGAAAACAAAATTCATAGTTGGCTTTTTCACTAACTGCATAAAGTGATATTGAAAAGTGGTCCTATAAAATGCTTTGTCCAGTGATATCATGTCATACAGTCAAACAAATTTGTTTTTTGTAAGACTTTCTGACTGCGCTTTTTTAGTTTGTACCACAACCAGTTGTTTTCTCCATTTGTCTGTTTGCCATTTGTTTGCATTTCTTCACCAAATGTTAAATTTTTACTTGCATAAACAAGACCTATGTCCCTTGTTATGGCAAAGCATTGCAAAGCAGTTGGCATATGTCGCCGTTTAGCTGCCTACATACAGTTTGAGCGACACCATAATGCATTTGGCACAGCTCCCATTGCCTTGCTTTGGAGAAAGTAAAGAGGAGGGGGGTTACAGCACAGACATGAGTGGACGAGAGAGAACAAGGCCAAAATCCAACTTAAATAATATCTCTGGGTGTGGATTTAGATCAATCCTGGATTTGTGCTACCCCCAACCCTAGGCACGCTTCTGTGTGTGCGTGCATGTGTTTGTAAAGGGGGGCGGTGGGATTGATTGTGCTGGTCCAAAGACCATGTGTGTACCCCAGGGGGTGGTGGGAGGTCGGCTGGAGAGACAGCACAGAGGATCCTGCTGCCCTGCATCAGAGTATCAGCACCACCACCCCCCCTTCAGAGATTTAAGTAATCACCAGGCCAGATGAGTAGCAGAGCAAACACTGGCACCCAGTTGCGCTTACACCCACGTGAGCACATGGCAGCAAGGGAGAGAGAGGAGATCGGGTGAGGAGACACTGCTCCAGGTGTCACTAATGGGATTGCTGTGTGTTTGCAGGCTTTGCAGCTATACGATCTTGTCACCAAATGGCACATGATTGTTTTACATGCCCTCTGATGCCCCAGCTCTTAACAGGGAACACTCTGGGGATGTCATATTCAGTGGCTGATTTGAGGTCCAGTTCAACAAAGAATTTAGGGATCTATTGTTGGCTCTTTCTCACTCTGTATCCCACCAACTTTTCTGTGTCTTGACCTCTTGCTGCCTGTGTGGTCAAGCTCCCTCCTCTCACTCCAAGGATATTACTTTTAACCTTTATAAACTCTTCTCTGCATAGAAAACCATTTTCACAGGAATGAATGACCACAAAATTCCAGAGAGGTTAATCTGGCCTCCCTGACAGCCATAACTCTCTTTAAAAGGCTCATATTTCCCAGGCCCTTATAGAACATGATTTATGTTATTTATTCACGTCTACCGTTTATTGCCTCCTATGCTATCAGCAAATGTCCACAGTGAATCCTGTGCTTTATCCTGGTGAAATTCTGTTGTCTCTGCAGGTGTGTCTCAAGGTGTGTCATCGTTGGTTCGTGCCAGGGAGGGGGGTTCTGCAGAGCTGGGCTGCAGTCTCACTCCTACATCCAAGGAAGCCACCACACCAAATCTCTTTCCTCTACATGTGGTGGAGTGGGTGCGCCTTGGATACAACGTTCCCATCCTCATCAAATTTGGAGTGTATGCGCCTCGTGTTCACCCAAACTATAAGGGTAAGAGTTATTCAGATGCGTTCAATTACACGCTTCCTTCAGAAAACTGCATTTACTTGACTGGAAGTTCATTCCCTTCCTTAAGACCTTGCTTCGACTAAATCCTTTTTTGGATGTGGGGCTTTGAAAACATTTCACAGTGTAACAAGGAGGAGTAACTTGGAGCTATTATCATACCAGTTTGTTTCTGAAAGGATTCAGGAGACTGACCACCTATTGACAGATTTTCATAATTATGGTTCAGTAGATTTTGGTGAGGGGAGGGGAGGTGTCAATGTGGCAACTTTTCTCTTTACCTTGAGTTACATTCATCTGTCCTGTGTGAGCAAAGGTAGACATAGGGAGGTTACACTGGTATTTATGAAGACTTGATGAGGGGAGGTTTAGATGAAACAATACGCCAAATAGGTAATCCAGCCAAACCACAATCCCTGTAATTACTGCTGGTGTTCAGTCTGTGTGTTTCCAGACTGCAGTTGTATTGCAGGGAGAAGGAGAAGGGCGAGAATGCATGTGCTTTAATGGAGGCAGTTAAAGGGGGGTGGGGTAGCTGAGCAAGAAGAAGGGGGGTACCAGTAACGCTGTGCATGGGGGGGATTAGGAGTGTAGGTGGGGGCTTGGTGGTCTGATGACAGTGTTTTATTAGTATGCTGAGGGGTGACCCAGTAAGGGGAGATTGTTGTGCTGGAAGGAGGATGGATGAAGCATTGGGAATAATGGGAGTTTTCTTACTGAAGCCCTATAATCCTGTCATTGTCTACCAGAAGACAAAAGACAAAGAGGGGTATCACAACCTCCCCTTGCTTTGCCAAAGCTAACAGGACACCCAAAATCCCATACTGTCCCAACTAGGTCACTGAAATGTACATGGGGACCTTGCTTTAAAGCTGTCCACATTTGCCATGTTAGAACTTACTTTGACAGAAGAGCCTACAAAGAAAGAAACCCACTGATCCAGACACATGATTGCAGTGTCATGATAACCCAGGAACCACATTTAAGGTCTATAAGGGCTGAACCACAAACAGGCTGCCTCCACAGTTGGGCTACATGTGTTTGGCATGTTAACCCTCTTGTAGGCCGTTAACCATGTCATTGTTTAGGGGCAGTCATCTGATGCACAAGCAGCCATAATGAAGTAAACAACATTACAGAGATGTAGCAGAGTAGAGGACTGTTTGGGATGTCCCCATATTTTTCCATATCCATCCCTTGTGTGTACGTGTCTGGTTTGGGCTTTACCCCTGTCTGCCATAGATCCTCATATCTCCCCTCCCTCTGGAGGCAGATGGCAGCATGTGAAGCGTGTCAGCGCTGTGGGTCTAATGTATTCTACCCTCAAATTAAAATGTTGGGGGATTTCAGATTTAGCCCACAAGACAGTCAAGTAGGCAGCCATTTCCTGATATTTGTCTTGGCTTGTCTTAGAACAGGAACAAGAGAGCAGGGGTGATTTACATTTCAAGCGTTCAGATCAAAAACAGTTAAAAGATCAACAAAATGAATTATGGGTATTGCAGCGACCTGAACTGGTGTTCAGAGCTTGGGTGGATCTACAGCAGAATAGCTGCTTCCAATAAAGCTAAGTGGGGTGTCAGGCTTGAATATGTAATATTGATTCTAAGTGTTTCCTGTCCTTCCTTTGGCAGACTCATTGCATTGCAAATGCCACACATTTAAGTAGGTTAAAATAAACCATAAAAAGCATTCCCAAATGCTGTCTGTCCTTGGTCTGCTGCTTTGTCTCAAACTCACTGATGCTATCTGCCATTTTTAGAAACTGAGATGAAAGAATCAGAGCAGGCGATATCTTGGATGACTATTTCAGTCCATTAAACCAACAATTTTTTGATATGATATCAGGTGTATTTGAGATTGCATTCTGTATTTGAGGAGTGTCATGACTAGAGAGCAGCGTCCTTCTATTGAACCTTTTAGACACCAGCCTGTCTGGATCTCAGAGAGCCTCTCTTGTCTACTTAAAGTGAATCGGGAAGGTATTAGTACCCCCTCATCCCGCTCCCTCTCTGTTACACATCCAGCATGCCCTACAGGACTGAACATTAGTCAACTCACAACAAAGAGGAAACAGCCGAATAAACCCTGACTGACACACTATTATAGTCTGTTTGAGTTGTATTTGTTGAGACAATATGTTCAAGTCTTGCATTGTCAGGATGGTTTACTGTTGCAGGGCTAGATCAAATGTCTCCTGTGTGCTGAAGTAAATCAGTAGAGACTGTGAGCAGGGGACTCCGACCTGAGGTTAGAACGACAATGGGCAAAACCCCAGAGCTCAGCAGGCCTCCATCAGGCTCTCAGTGTGACCTCTGAGCACTGGAGAAGTTAAGGCCTGCATTTGTCACACACATGCACAAGTCATGTACACACAAACGTACATCTACCACGCACTCACACAAACCCTGAACTCTATTACCTTTTCCTTCATAAACCTAAAGTGGAATTTACAACTCTGCTTTTGCAAACATGAGTCTACTTGGTAACTGCAAAAGCAAAAAAAAAAAATAGCCTAGTTGAAAGGTGAAACCGATCACCTTTATCATCAGCAACCAGTTTTTCTGCTACAACTAGACCAGGATGATGTGCAGCAAACAATGACACAATGAAAGTAGAATAGATGGCTGCAACTTGGGAATTTCATGTTTGCCAGCTGAGAGCAGCAGCTTACCTCGTGCCTTAGGTGTGTCGCTGGTCAGATTCAATGAAGAGCATGAGATCAGAGTCAGTGATTCATATTAAATCCTGCTCTACTGTGGATATGGAGTCCAAGTGTCTTTGTGTGGCTTGAGTAAACAGAAGGAGGTTAATAGCTTAGGTAATCCACTGTTGTAAGATTACCTAATGTGAGTGTAAAGTTGGGTAAAGTTGCATTTTATTTTTAGGAACATTGCCCATTAAGCATTTTCCTGATGGTCAGTCCCACTGAGGAAACTTCAAGTAACTAACATTTTCTAACATCAGTGTTATCTATTCCTGACCTGAAAACAAAGCTAGAGTTCTGTACTGGATAACACCTCAAACACCTATTGTAACCGTACTGCACCGAACCCCAGATTTAAAAAATATTAAAATTAATACTTTGCTTCGTGATCATGTATAAGGGCTAATGTTTGTGGTAAGTTAAGTTGCGGCTGTAGTGTAATTTGGCACGTGAGCTGTGTGTGCTACTAGCTGGTGCAGGGGTTAACCATGCCGGACAGAGCGAGAGGGACAGAGTTAACTGTAATCTATCTCACGACAAAGAGCTATTCATAAGAGGGTTAAACTGATTAGGGAGACAGGAGGATTGAAGAGAGAAATTTGGGGGAGTGGGAGGGGTGAGCTGTCAGAGGCAGGGGGCCGGTCCCAGACTTATGATTGTATTCAAATCAAAACACATCCCACAATGCACCTCTGCCTGGCTCTCTTATGAACATACTGATAGACAAAGAAAAGCAGTGCTGATGCTTCTCCAAACAGAATAATCTTTCTTCCTCCATAGTTACCCCTGCTATTGTATCACATGTAATTCACAATACCTCATGTATTACTGTCAGTAAATACCAGTGGGAACCCTCAATGCAAAGATCACATGTTGATTCCCTCCCTTTGGACCAAGAAGAGGTTTGTCCTGCAGCCTTATAAGCCACAAAACTAAGTAAAAATATAATATAACTGTACTACATGAAAATAATGTGCCTTATATCACAAATGTAACCCAATATGAACAAGAATTATGTGGGTAAAATGTATGTGGTGTAAACTGCCCTCAGCTCAGTTGCATTGCAGTGGTTTCACTCACAAAAGCCACATTAATCTTCAAAAAAAAAGAGTAGGAGATCAGAAACTATGAGACAAGCCCAGCTCCTGGCCAGCGGCACGGCTCTGAAAGCTGAGTTATTCCTAACCTGCCACCCACTGGGCGAGAACCTGACTCTCCCCAATATGAAGAGGGTGCGTCTCAGAGGTTCACACAGAACCGATGGATTAGCGTTTCCATTTTCTACCCTTGGCTGCACTGCAGCTCGACCTGTTGGAAACAAGGGCTTATTTTAAGGTAGAGCGGAGCTGTCATGTGATAGCTGCTGGAGGAAAAACAGTGAGGAAGAGGAGGGGGAGGAGGGTGGACACAAGAAAGGAGCAGCAGCTATTGTTTCGGCCTTTCTCTGCTCACCATAGTGTCTTATGATGTTTGTCTCTTGAGGAATACTCGTGGACATTGTGCTAATGTAGCACCGAGGGGAGTGATGAATGTGTCTGCTGGGGAGTTACGGAGCACTGAGGTCAGAAAGGTCAACCTCTCATTGGTTGTCAGTGGATTATCGATGCACACAATTTGAGTAACCTCTCTGTAACCTCTCGTTCAGTTCCTCTTTGATTTAAAAACAGGGTGGGTGTTTGCTGATGTGTTTGATCATTTTTCAATTATTCCAACATATTTCCATTGTATGTGTGCATCAGGCCACATGAGAGAAAAGCAACCTTTTTTTCATGAACAATTTTGGGGAAGAACACCTGCCTCGTACCATTTAAGATCCCATTTCAAGGCCAAGGATGCAACATTCAAATTTGAATAAAGCAACATTTGTCACACAGCGTCGGCCTTTTGTCTGTTCACAGGCTGAAAGGAAAACAATGTCCTCGCTTCTTCTGCCGCTCACTCATTTCTTTCTCCCTTTGCTGCCTCATGTGCTGTGGATGTGACATGAGACTGTTTTTTAAAGCTAAACATGTTTTTTCCAGACTTGTAATTTTTCAAATCTCTGACAGAAGAAACCCACCCCTCCCCCGCTTGATCAACCCGCCCATACCATGTTTGGCCGCGCCGTGTTTCTAAAGCAACTGAATTCAAATCTAAACCTACAGCCCGGGCTTTTCTTGGTCTCATCACTATGGTAACCTGGGAAAATGAGGATTGGGGGGGTGGCTGCCGTCTCTTTGTAGTGATGGACAAGAGGGAGGCTACGGGAAAGGGTTAAGTGTTCGACACCGAAACCAGAATCCCCCTGTTGAGACTCAGGGGGCAGGGCACTGGCCAAATTTTGAAAATCAACATGTATACACACCCACGTGCATCTGACCCCACAAGACCAGTGCTCATGCTCAGTCATTGGGATTTTCACGGGCTGCTTTTTAGTTATGTTACAAATTATGACAAGAGGTGCTATTAGCCACAGTGATCTTTAAATCACATAATATTTAGCCACACGAGGATTAAGTGTGTGCTAAAGAGGGTTTGTGTGATTTTTGCACGTGAAAGTGTTTTTCCTTTTAGTCTGCAGTGGGCAGTTAATTCCATGTCTGATTGGAAAAGGTTACAGCTCAGGGAAATGGGCAGCTCAGGGAGGATCCCTCACAGAGAGATAAGAGGAAAATGCCTAAAGTTATCCCCATACCTGTTATCATCTGTCTGCACATTTCCTCTCTCTGAGCCCTACCCACTTGTTTGAACGATGCTGACCTGAAATTAGAGGCATTCATTTTATGGAGACTCTTTAGTGAGCACCGCCCATCAAACGCTGGTCTGTCTTTTAGGAGGTCAGTCAATCATTAAACCTAACTATTACACACAGCAACAGCCCCAGTCAGGAATGCAGGTTTAATTGTTAGCTATTGATGTCTGTCTTTAATCCCAGTGTGTGTTTCACCCTGTCTTTAGGCCGTGTATAGAGTTCAATGAATTTCATAGCTTTCAGGCTCTGCTTCAGTCACTGCTGTCTGGAGGGATATCAGTGTGAATAGTGAGTATGCTGTGTGTCTTGTGATATTATTGCTTCAAGGTTGCAGGGAAATTCATAACTTCTCCTGCTATAGACATTTTCTATGCAAGAGGAGATGATGTTTGTGCTCAACTTAAAAATTATATAAAGAGGATTCATTTTTTTCTATTTGCAGTGCTTTATTTTTTTAATACTTTGCACAGAAGGTTGAATGTGACAGCCAACACCGGTATCATTTAAGCAACTTGTTGTTAGCAAGCAAGAATGACAGAATGCCAGAAACTTCTCTGCATTTCTCTGTTTACTTTCAAACTGCTTTTGCCAGGGCCTGGTATGAGCAACGTGTGTGTTACCCTCCTGCGCGCATCCTCCTGTCGTTTAAAGACTGAGATTGAAATGGGGAAAAAAGAGTTCATTGAGAGACAGAATAAAAGGAGGGGGTGGTGGGGGTGGTGGCGAAGGGTAACTTCAGTACCCTGAAAACCAGGCTGCAGTCACCAGGCAACCAACAGATCAAGTTTCAAAGCCTGACAAGGAGTTGTAAGAAGTGCAGAGAGGAGCGGGGGGGTGGGGGGTAATAAGGTGTGTGTGATGGGGAAATGTGTGTGTGCTCGTGCATGGATCCATCTAGTTCAGAGCGTGCATCTGCCATGCCTCGCCTCACAATGTTTATCACTGCCCAGTGCCCCACATTAATAAACAAAAACAGGTGACTCATTTTGTTATGTAACTGTAGTAGAAAAAATCTTTTTCTATTTTATGATTTAATGAAGCTGCATGCAGGAATTCCTGGCATGCTCATTCTAGCTGTCCACTCCACCCAAAACCCAAAATGACAGGACACTGTCTTCATCTATAATCTGGCATATCATTACAATCATCACTTGAGTGATTCATGTGTTTGCACTCCATTTACCATTTGACAGCCACTGACTTCTCATCCTGAGCTGCATATTTATTTTGGCTGCCATCTCTCATTTTTTCATAAATCTTAATTATGTGGTTCGTTATTTGTTACAAACATTAGAGCTGCAGTTGAAGTTCACACTGTTAGAACTTGTCTGCTAGCATAAAGTCTATGACTTTGACTGTGGCCTTTGTGACACTGGATGCCTGTGTCCTCTGCATGGTAAGCCCTCTTCCTGAGTGTGCTGACTCTGCCTGTCTGGCTGTGTGTGTTTGTGTGCTGACCCTCTCTCTCCCTGTCTCTCGCCCTTTCCTCTTTGCCCTCCCACCCTCACCCCTCCTCCCACAGGCCGTGTGTCTCTGACCCAGGGTGCCTCTCTGGTGCTGGAACGGCTGACCCTGGAGGACGAGGGCTGGTTCGAATGCCGCATCTTGCTCCTGGACAGCAAAACAGACGACTTTCGTAATGGCACATGGACCTTCCTCTCCATCACAGGTGCAGCACTGCAGGGTTTTAGGGACACAGGAGCAGCTCCTTTCGTTACTCATCACTGGCACTGTCCCTGTTTAGAACAGCCACAGCATGAGGCCTGGCTGGGACTCTGAAGTGCCCTGGCAAGCTGAATATCCTGAGTGTCATTGTAGTGTATGAGGAGGTTCTGTGTGTACAGTGCACATGGTGATCAAATCTTGCCTTTGTCCGTGCCCAGCCTGCTGTGAGCTGATGTCAATGTAGGAGTTGGTTTTAAGAATAACAGGAAGAGGACAATGTATATGCTGCTTGTGTGGGATAGAGATTAAGGTTAAAAGCTCAAATCTATGTCTTTTTAACCAACATACTTGTCACTCTCATGCACAGTAGAGTTAGAGGGTGAAAAACAGGGATTTTATATAATTTTATATAATTGTGCTAAAGTGCAGATGAGCACTGGACACTTTTCAATATGCTCAGTAATCACAAAACACAGAACCTTGTACACAGACAGCGATGACATTTTTATTCAAAGCTCACTACAATTTAGTGGTTACATATATTTTTACCATGGATGGTGTCACTGGAGACAAAACACCAACCTTAGCAGTGTTGGGTCTGTGTTCTGCTCTCTCTAACTCAGGCAATATGCACAATGAAATATACTGTCTGCCAGTTCATATACTTTAAGTGGGATTTGCTGAAGTTGGTGGTATCTCAGCTATTGTGCTCCATTTACATTTGTGATACTCAAAGCAACACCACATTTGGAAACATGAACAATTTCTCTTTCTAAATATACTGACACAGTTACTTTTGAAGATGTGTAAATCTTGTAGCAGGTTCAATGAGAACACTGTAGTATACCAACTGCCTAGCTTAACACAGAGGGTACAACAACATCTGGTGATTATCTAGACAAACATTTGTTGAGACATTGTCCAATTTTTAGATGCTATGGTTAATTGTAAACTTCTGCATTTAGAGCTCAAAGTCAAGTTAGTGTGGAGTGTCTTCAATGTCCCATGTGAATATTTAAATGAAATAATTATTCCATCTGTGCTGTCTTTGTTCTAGCTCCACCTGTGTTCATCAAGAAACCACCAACTTTTGTGGAGGTTCTTCTGGGAGACTCACTGACTCTCAGCTGTGGAGCTCATGGCAACCCCCGCCCAACTGTTGTCTGGCATAAAGATGAGAGTCCAATTGAGAGACACGAAAAAATAAAAGTGAGTATGATTAACAGATGGCATTTGCAGTATTTTAATAAAATACTTTTTATTATTACTTTTTTAATTAGCATTTTCTGTAGGAGCTGTAGCTTCAATGTTTCTGTGAAGCCAACTGCTTTGTCGTCCTCTCCATGACTGCTTCACAATCTTCCTCCAACTTTTCTCTCGTTTTCTTTGATCTTTACCTTCGCCCCATTTCAGGTGCTGAATGGTACCTTGTCTTTGGCCTCTGTCACAAGAAATATTTCAGGCGTGTACAAATGTCACGTGTCCAACTCAGAGGGGAACCTGACCCACTCTATGCAGCTGCAGGTCAAAGGTCAGTGTTGAACTGTCAATCATCAGGTAGAGAATGTTATCTCATGTTTAAGCATGCACTGTGATGAGCAGGTAACAAGACACAGCTTCATCATTAACAACGCATGTTTTCGATGGACAAGTCACTTCAGATACATGAAGCAGTCTTCTCATCTCTGTCCTGCTCAAAGGCTTTACCTGTGCTACTGAAATCCCAGTTAACAAGTTTGAGAATCACGGTTACATAGTCTGTACTGCCACCTACAGTCTAGTCCCTGCTGCTGCATTGATTAAAGACTACAGACTTTGCACTACTCAACACTGATCTTACTACTAATCCAGATCATGACTGACTGCGTCACTTTAGACAGGCATAATATTTACATCAGGATGTTTAATGTTTTTTTCTGCTTTGTCAAAAAGGTCCTCCAATCATCATCATCTCTCCAGAGGACACCACTCTCAACATGTCCCAGGATGCAGTTCTGCAGTGCCAGGCTGATGCCTACCCTTCCAATCTCACCTATGAGTGGTTAAAACAAGGACAGAATGTTTACCACATTGAGTGAGTCCAGGTCTTTACAATATCCATGAACAGAAGATATTTCATACATCTTTTTTCAGTCTAATGTAAAACATAGTTAAACACATCACCAGCAATCATTCACATGATGCTGATTTATTTCGATGGCATACTAAGAACAATGTTTGAAGGAACCTTTTCTGACGTGCACAGGTTTTTATTGTGCCAAACACAATGGATCAATCAGATGTTTTTTCCAGAGCATGTTGTTAATGCAATCAATTCTAATTAGATTATTTATAAGACCATTGTAGCATGTGGTCATGAGCACGCTATAAACCTGAGATAAAGGAGCTTGCAATTCAGATTACGGTGATTTCTTCTTCTAAGGTTATGCTCTGATAAATAACCTTTATAAAGAAAGCAACCTTTTCTCACTACAACAAAGAGTTTTTGTGTCAATGTCGATTTGATGACTTTTTAAAGTTTTCTATCTTTCTGTTTTCTATCTTATGGCTTTAGGTCCCTTAAATCCAGAGTGAAGATTTTGGTGGATGGAACACTACTTATCCCTAATCTCATCCCAGAAGATGCTGGCAACTACACCTGCACCCCAACTAATGGGATATTGACCCCGCCCTCTGCCTCTGCACATCTGAAAGTGAAACGTAAGGGGTTGATCTATTAAAGTTCCATTTTCGGTAACCCTGCTGGTCAGGGTTACAGAGGTTGGAGCATGTCCTGGGTGAGATTGTCTTCAGTCAGGTCTTGTGATTAATTCTTCTTCCATTGTCTTAGACCCTGCACGTGTGGGCCGAATGCCTCGAGAAACATATTTGCCAGCAGGTATGGAGGGGGTCATTGTCTGTCCTGTCCAGGCTGATCCGCCTGTGCTGTATGTCAACTGGACCAAAGACGGGAGCGGTTTAAATCTTGACAACGTACGTTAATGCGCCATGGAAATTAAAAGTCTCATGGAGTGGAAATTCTCACTATATTCACGTCAGAATCACTGTGTGTATTTTTAACTCCTTTTACGTGTCCAGTTACCAGGTTGGATGGTGAACTCTGAGGGCTCAGTTTTTATAGCAACAGCCAATGACAATGCTGTCGGCATGTACACCTGCACTGCCTATAACAGTTATGGCACGATGGGCCAGTCTGAACCTACACAAGTCATTCTGCAGGTAATGCTGGGCTTCTTTTTACTTTGAGTGCACAGTTATACATGGATTGACATAACAAGACTCCTTCCCTGCTTCAGGACCCACCATCTCTCCGAGTGCCTCCACGGCCTGAGTATCTCCAGGAGGTGGGCAGAGGGTTGATCATCCCTTGCGAAGCCTTTGGAGACCCCACTCCAAACGTAACATGGAGCAAGGTACAGGGGGAGATGTTCAACTATAATAGATGTGCTGTGGAAACACTCATTATTCCCTGTTTAACTTGTTGTGGCTGCCTTGTCTCATAGATTGGCCCAACTCCTCGCTCTCCGTACACTGTGTTGGCTAATGGTTCCCTACTACTGCAGCCACTCAGTAAAGATCACAACGGGGGCTGGGAGTGCCTGGCCACTAATCGTGTAGCGACTGTCAGTGCAGGCACTGTGGTCATGGTGCTGGGTGAGTGGGCCAACCTTATTTCTGCAAACTAATATAGTGATGTATGATACTTAACCTGAATCACATCTAGTGTCGGCAGTTCAAACTTACAGAACTGTTTTTCTGTTTCTTAGGCACCAGTCCTCATGTTGTGTCCTCAGTATCTGTCACCACAGAGATGAACCAGGCCAATGTGTCCTGGGTGCCTGGCTTTGATGGTGGATACACCCAGAAGTTCACAGTGTGGTCAGTAATATATAATAGACACAATGATGCAGTTCTAAACTGCCATAAGAATCGCAATTGTTTTATTTTGGTCTTAATTTTGGCTGTTTTGAACATTTTTCCAGGGTCAAGCAGGCATCCAGGGGGAAACATGAATGGGCGTCTTTGCCTGTTCCCACATCCAAAAACTACCTGCTGGTGACTGGGCTACTTGCTGGCACAGGATATCAGTTCAGTGTCCTACCTCAGAATAAACTTGGCTCTGGACCTTTCAGTGAAATAGTTTCAGTGCGAACACAAGGTTTGTGCAAGTGAAGTCATGTTCTGTTTTTAGTTTCCTTCACTTTCTTTAATTCTGTTTTGCCTTCACTATGTATCAGTATGAACTTATATCGGGTCCTCTTATCAGCTGTGCCAACAGAAGCACCCACAGCCGTCACCACTCTCCCAATCCTGGATCCTCCCATATTCCTGTCAGCCAACCGGACCGAGCGAGGTGTTCTCCTCCAGTGGTCGCCTCCAGAGGCTCCATCCTTTCCATTGACAGGCTTTGTGCTGCAGGCCCGCAGAGATCAGGGCCAGTGGGTCATCCTCAGCAGCAATATCACTGCCAACCAAAGTGAACTACTTGTACATGGACTGCTCAGGGTAACGATCCATTTATTTCTTACTTAACATCTGTACTTTCCAAAGATCAGCCAGTGTGGCTTCTGTGTTTATTGCTTTCACAACTTGGCTGTATGTAGATTAAATAGCTATTGTGCCAAAAATTGTGTTTTATCAAATTGGTTGATAATTTATAATGAAACCCTGGATCTTTCTCTCTCTAAGGACTCCAGTTATGATCTGAGGCTGATGTCTCGCAGCAGCAAAGTACTTAGTGAACCCAGTGAGTCTGTCAATGTATCCACCATAGGTAAGCAGCTTTGTATAAACAAAGATGAACATGCATATTGAGTCGACATGAGTTTCAGCATGTGTATTGTTGGATATTTAAATAAGTAGTGTTTTCCAGCAATGGAATTTGTGACCACCATCATTGACTCTGGTCTGATGACAGGGATGGAGATTTACCCCCTGCGCCCAAGTTTCTTGGAGGTTATCCCGGAGCCCCTGTTGGCTGGTGTGTTAGGAGGAGTGTGCTTCCTGTTTGTGGCCATCATCCTCTCGTTGGTGACAGCATGCTATATGAGTCACAGGAGACAGCGTCGGCGCAGAAAGAGAAGACAAGGTAAAACATCAGAACACAATGCACAAAAAATTAATATGTTACATATATGTCACAAAAAGTTTATATTAAATACACTTTGCCGTGATTGGACAATTTCGACAGTCCTATTATTTGACATTTTATTTGTTTCTTCTTCTTTGTTCTTAGATCTGCCATCTGCCTTCCAGAAGACCTCATCTCCAGAGTAAGTGTCCATACCAATATACATGCATATCTTGCATATTAACACTTCTGCTCATTAATTTATATGGTGATTTTAACAGTTTGTGTTGTATTACTTACTGTATTTGTGGCTCTGTTAAAAAAAATTATTTAAGTTTGGATGTTTTTAAATTAATGTGTCATTATTATAGCCGTCTGTAGAATGTGATGAAACACTAAAATCAACAAGCAAGCAAGTAAATAATATATTTACATGATCTGATCTGTTGTGTAGTTGTTTTAAGCTTTTTTTTCTTCTTCTTTCTTCGTCTTTCTCAGCATGCCTCCTCGCAGCCCAGACAGTGTCCTAAAGCTGAAGCTGTGTCCACCACTTCCCTTTTTCCCCAACTCCTCCTCCTCTCAGTCGGATCGGTCCTCCTTTGATAAAGGCAGCCGTGGGGAATACCACGACCAGCGGAAACAACTCTTGTCCAACTCGTCTCCACCACCTCATTACACACTCTTTGAGAGTCACCTGGGGTCTCAGGCTCCCTCACCAACTGCTCTGGAGTCCATTTCCAGAGGGCCAGATGGACGCTTCATTGTCCAACCACTGCCAGAAGGTTCCAGTCCCACCAATAAGAAAAACTTGAAGAAGGACATCCTGCAAAGTAATGGCGAGGCAAGTGGCTCTGGGAGCAACCGGACATCATTCAGGGACTCTCCAAAGTCAAGCATCTTGAGCTCAGAGAAAGACGAAAGGAAGGATTCTCCTCTCACTGTGGACATCCCAGAGCTGAGCAGGCCTCCTTCCTCTCCTGGTAGAGTACGGGCCATGGCCAGAAACTTCTCCCGTCATGGCTGCTTTTACTCTGACGATGAACAAGGTTCAGAGGCACTACTGGAAAGAGCCAGCTTCTATTCAGACAACAGTGAGAAAAAACCAAGCGATTCTCTCAGAAGAAGTTTGGGCAGGAGAACAAAACTTCTGGATAGAGATAGAGACAGACCTCACCATTCAGGCTATCAGCCTATGGAAAGTCACCTGACTAATAACAGCACCCTGGTCTCACAACTAGACAGTGAGCTGGAGAGGGATAGCATTAATAAGTGTGTCCAACTGGCAAAGGAGAGGGAAGAAATGGAGAGGGAGCTAGAGAGCTATACAGCTGATCAAAGAAGCCGTGGTTGTGGAGGAGATAAGCGACAGTCTAAAACAACAGAGAAACCTCAAAGGGATGCAGTCAAGTCAGAAGAAGAGCCAGTATGGAAGCCACAAGATGTTACTATCAGACAGAAACACAGGCCTTCAAGTCAGACAAGTCGGGTATCTGATTATAGGAGGGCGTGCTACTTTGGCAACACCAGCAGTCCCATGGACCGGCTCCCTACGTCTCGCATACAGTGGGACATTAGCCCTGTTAGCTCTGTCACCAGCCTCATTCCTGTACAGACCCCTGGGGAGACCACATTGCCCAGGTCGCAGCGTCCTCGCACATGCAGGGGAACCTCAGAGGACTCTCTTGCTGTTGATTCATCAAGGTCTCCGGTCACCCAGAACACCTCCCTCCCCATGTTCTCCCCTGACGTCACCCCAAAAAGCCCACCTGTTCTGTGTTTAGAAACACCAGACAGAGCCAGGTCATTGAGTCCTCAGAGAGAGCCAGATATATGCAGGAAGTCTTTAACTGAGCAGGGCTTAAGGGGAATGACACAGGACAGAGGTGTTGCTTCAAGGTCCAGACACTCATATGCTTATGCAGGCACTCAGCCCTGGGATTCAGCTGCCAGACGTCCTTCTGTCGACCGTGAGAGGCCTGAAAGTTCAGCTTCTGCACCATATAATCAGCCTGAGAGGACTGCAGACTACACAGCCACAAGGGATCCAAGTCCCTCAAGTTATTCTACCTTACCCTATGAACATCATGACGTAGGGGCAAAGGCCAAAGACAGAGAGACTCAGAGTCGGGACGGCCGCCGGAGTTCAGGGTTTTACTCTGAGTTAGAAAGAGAGGGTGTCCGAACACGCTCGAGGAGGAGTGACAAATGTCTTTTCTCTGATAGTCCCAGCCCTATTTCAACACTGACTCTTGTAGAAGAGGTCGAGAGTGACCAGTCCCAATTTTCTGTGCCCAGAATGTCAGAGTCTTTCAAGGCCAAGCCTGCAGCCCCGTCTCCCAAAATGTCCCCACTGCAGACAAGTGCAATTCTTGAATACTTGAGTCTTCCAGGCTTCATTGAAATGAGCGTGGATGAGCCTGTAGAAGAAGCTGAAGTCACAGATGCTGCTGGACAAAGTTCAGAACTAAAGTCAGAAAAATCTCTGGTGGCCAAGCCTGATGTAGTTCCTAAAAACTGGGAGGTTCATGTTCAAGAAAACCGGGAAACGGACTCAAACCAAAAGGAAGTTTTCTTTGAACAGAGTCATTCTGTGGGTGCTGCAGAGGCTAGCTTTGATGCTAGTAGAAGACAAGGCTATAAACGCTCCCTCAATGCGGAAGCTAGACAGTCTTCACATAGAGTAAGATTTCCAGATGAGCCAAGACCATCATCTCCTGGTCCAGAGAAAACTTGCAAGCAGCTCTATAATGAGAAAACACAAATTCGAGTCGGGAATAAAAGCACAGACAGACCTGGATCTAGACTTGTGTCCAGGTCAGCTCACACCTTGTTCAGTGCAGCTAGAGGCATGGCAGATATAGTGTCCAAACATTCCCAAAGTTTTGTAGACTGTAGTGAGTCTTTATCAGAGCAATCTCAAAGACAGCCCTCTCAGGGCAGCAGGACTAATAACATTGCGTCCCGGATCTGTCAAGCCCCTGTGCCATTTCTGAAGAAATCCTTAAGTATAGGTCCTTGTAGGACGCTCTCAGGCATGGGACAGCCTCGTCCTTTCCTAAAGAAATCCATCAGTTTAGGCTCACAGAGGTGGGAGCACTTTGAGAGCCCAAGGACATATATTTCTGAGAAATGTTACTGGGACGAGTTCCCAAACCCAGATGGCAGGGTGAAGTCGTACAGTTTGGGCCGCACTCCACCTTCCCATCCCAGGCCAGGCCCCTCTTGGAGGGAGTATGTCCCATTGAGACGCCCCAGCATGGGGAGTTTAGAGAGGCCTCATCACGTACAAAGATCTTTAGCTAGTCCTTCCTACCTCACTCCTTGTATGTACCCACCCAGACAAACCTCAGTCTCCCCAATGCTAGAACCCTCCGATCCACGACGGCAAGCTACTGTTTTCCCTGAGTCGTCCAGGTGGTCTCCCTCTTATCATGAAACTCTGAGATCTGCTCAGCATAAATATATTCCCATGCCCTCCTCCATTCCTGTGCCCCAGCCCCAACACTGGCCAGGTTCCAGAGGCGAAAGCATGAGACCCATGGACCCTAGGAGGGGTCCTCCAAGGTCCTACCTGCCCAGGGGCATTAGCTGGCCCTCCCCTTATTACGCCCCTTTCCCACCTAGGGAGGGAGAGAGTTACAGACAGCCAGACAGGATGATGGGGAGAGGGGGGGAGACTGATATCCGGGAGGTCAGAGAGATTAGGGAGGGAGGGAGGGCCAGTTATGCCAGTCAGAGCAGTGGTAGGGGTAGCGCTGGTCTCTTCCGACACTCCCTGTCCATCACTCCCACACTACTCAGCTCCCCCGAAACCACAGAAGAGAGCGAGCAGCACAGAGCTGAGATGGAGCTGCCTGAGAGGAGAGCGAAAAGGTGAAACACCACCACACTTGGACAATAACAACCAACACACTGGAGTGTCTTCTTTGCAGAGGGATTTGTTTATGTTGCCAAAATAACATTAGTTGTTCTTGTTTCTTCTTTGTGATGACTGTTATCTGACCACTTGTTTTGTGTATGTCATTAGAAGGAACACATCAGTAGATGAGAGTTATGAGTGGGACTCTGCTGATGCCTGTGTGGACTCGGAGGTCCTGGATGCCATGAGGTTTGATCAATCACAAATGGGCTTCCGGAGAGGGAGGGGGGAGCTCAGATATGATCAAGCTAGTGGCCTCCAGGACCAGCAACAGAAAGGTGATCTTTTTTTTTTTTTACATTCTCATGGGTGTGATGTTTTTTATGTTGCATGCTTCATTGTGAGTGTAATGCTTGATGTGATGGTGCTGCATGTGTTCGTCCTCCTGTGCCCTTGTGCTGTGATTATTGTGAGCTTGTCCCATGACATGCCCATCCATGCATTTCCTCTCCCTGATGCCCTCCCCAGGCCCATCTCCCTCAGTCAGCCCGCCAGTTTCCAACGCACCTCGCTGCCAGCTCAGCCACTCCCTAAGTGAGGCGCGCTTCAACGCTCTCCGCCAGGAGTACCAAGAGTACCGGCGGGCTCAGGAATCGATCTGTTACCGTGAGCCCTGTTTCACCCCTGGCCACGATTCAGACTCTGACTCCAACTCCGCACTGCTCTAGCAGCCTAACTCGGTCCGTTATTCTGCCTGCCCTCTCACCTTTTTCCTTTTTTTTTCCACCTGTCACTGCTCGCCGGCCTGCATCCTTTTCTTGCCTGTTACTGTATCATCCATCTGCAGTGAATTTGTGCATGCCCAAACCTATGCTGCTCAATTTATAGTTAACATGCTTTAACCTTGTCCCTTTTAAGGACTGTTCTCTAATGCCGCTCTGCTCTTTATCTTTCACAGGTATATCAAATACAGACACCAAATAGCAGTTTTAATGAACAGACGACAGCACTGTGGTCCTGGACACTGTCACACCTCGCTGGAGCTTTGTTATGTGAAAGAACTCATTGTTTAAAGTTTTTATCCTCTGTTACGGCAGTCTAAAGTCAAGCAATTTATAGAGACTGCAACTCCTCAGTTGTTATCAAATGACATATTCATTCCACTGTGCTTTGCATAATGAAGCTGAGAAGGGATTATTTATTTTTATAAGAAGTTCATTGAACTTCGTTTGGGGATTTTGTTTTGTTTAAACCATGACAATCAGGAACGCAGGGCTCCTTTGAGTAATGAAATGCTTACCCTTGACTAAGACAGGTTTACTGTAGAGACTTTAGAAAGACCCGATTGTAAAAGCAGCAGCATGATGCATGCTACACAATGAAGGCTGTATCTCAAATTCATTTCTATTGCAAACACTTCCCTTTGAAAATAAAGGGATGCTAATGACAATTATGTAAGTCTCTGTCCAAGATAGCATCTGTTTGTCTGTGTTCCCAATCAAACAGTGCTCACAGCATTTTCACCACCATCTCCCTCTGAGCATGACAAAAAGTACTGAACTAATAGTAATTAAAGATCACATGATTAGACAACTCTGACAGTTGTACTTTGACACAAAAGCGCTTATCAGTTCATGCTCCCTAACTTTTATACTGAAACTCCAAACAATACTTTTCTGTATTTAAGAGAAGAATTTGCCACTGTGATTTACCTGCAGGTTCCCTGAATTCATTTCATGTTTCCTACATATTATCTGCTACAGTAATGTTCCCCCATGGAGACTTTATTCATATAACCTCCTACTATCTGTTCAAATTGTACAAATGTTTATATGTACCTTAATGTAAATGGACCCTGCTGTTGTATATTCCTCTTCATCATTTCATCAGATGAAAAAATGCTACTTTACTCAACCTGAATCCGTCAAACGTTCCTCTGTGATTAAATAAGAGATACTGTAAAACAGGGGAAACAAATTTTGCCTTATATACTTTGTTGGGAGTATATTAGTTGATTGACACTGGAAGGGTTGAGCCGACACACTCATCAGACAAAACTGATCAGAGGATTAAAAATGATTGAACGTTTTCTTGACATAAGTTTTGCTCATGATAAATATTTCTGTATATTTACTGAGGTGAGTTACGATATGCAACAATGTTTACAATTCACATCACGGATGTGAAGGCAACACTGTGAATATTTCATTGACTTCTGATTTTGCATTGGAATTACAAGTCTGTTATGAATTTTGTGCCCATTAACCTGTTTTTTTTTTTGTTTTTTTTTTACTGAAAAATGACAAAAGCTGTTTTTGTACATCACCTGACAAACAGAGATTTAAAGAATATCTTTGTAGCTATACTTTGGAGAGATTCAGCGTTCGTTTTAGATTTAATTATAATCCAGATGAAATTCTTCATATGGAGTGAGTATGCATTTCTGATGATGGGTTTGGAAGTTTTGTACAAACTGGAAATTTTTATATCTTGCCACCTGCTTGTTTTTGTCATTTTTATATGTTTGTAATGAATAAATTGTTTTATTCTTAATGTACCAGAAAGAGTGAGTGTTGCTTCTTTTCAGTGCTTTGAGGAACAGCATGTGACAATGAACTTCGTTACTCTTTAACTTGATCATGCCAACTCATTAACTTCATTTCCAGAGCACAGCCACACCTGTGATAATCCGTCAAGCCGGCCTATACCTGGTTAATCCATCCTCTCATCCCTTCCTTTGCCAATTCCTATTCACACTCATTTATTCTCTTATCCCTCCTTGCATACCACTCACCTATCCAGGTACCAGCTAGGGTTGGCAGGCACAACACCGGAGATGCTTCTCTCATATTAACTTTCAATCACACACTTGCGTGGTTTGGCTCTCACCAGTGAAACCATTTTATCCATATTCAGTGTACATGTTTGTGTCAGTATAGCAATCACATATTTTGTGTTAGCCACATAAAGAAGCAGGCTTAAAAGGTCTCTACCTTTTTGCGCTCCACTTCTTTAATTCTCCTCATGAACTTGCTTTGGAAATCCATACACACTGTAAAAGTCCTAAAACTAAGAGAGTAAGAATCTACAGTCACGCTTGCAGCTCTGTAAGGCCTTAAATATAGAATTGCTCTGAGCTATATACTAATGTGAGCACACTTGAAGCGCCAATGCTGACATGGTAATGTTTAGCAGGTGCAATGTTTACCATCTACAGCTGCTGTAGTAGTAGTACAGCTGAGGCTGATGGGGATGTGAAACCATTTTATCCATATTCAGTGTACATGTTTGTGTCAGTATAGCAATCACATATTTTGTGTTAGCCACATAAAGAAGCAGGCTTAAAAGGTCTCTACCTTTTTGCGCTCCACTTCTTTAATTCTCCTCATGAACTTGCTTTGGAAATCCATACACACTGTAAAAGTCCTAAAACTAAGAGAGTAAGAATCTACAGTCACGCTTGCAGCTCTGTAAGGCCTTAAATATAGAATTGCTCTGAGCTATATACTAATGTGAGCACACTTGAAGCGCCAATGCTGACATGGTAATGTTTAGCAGGTGCAATGTTTACCATCTACAGCTGCTGTAGTAGTAGTACAGCTGAGGCTGATGGGGATTTGACCTGAAGTTGAGGCTACATGAAAAGTCAAAGAATAATCAAAGTGATTAAAGTTCATCTTAAGGGGAACATGAACATCTGTGTCAAATTTCATGACAATCCACCCAGTAGTCGCTGAGACATTTCACTAAAAGCCAAAAATATCAATCCCTTAGTGATGGTAGAGTAAAAGTCTGGGGATCATTTGATAAATCCCCTGGGGACCATGAATGTCTAATTATATATTACTATATATAATATATATAATATTATTAAATATATCAGCCTGGACTGAAGTAGTGAGTACCAACTGACTGAGTTGTTGACAGAGTCACCGTGCTATTTTCATCCTTGAATTACCTCCTGTGTTTTGGCATATTGCTTGATACTGAGTTATCCTAGGGGAGAAATGAGCCATCTTACTGCAGGATGCAGAAGGATGTGACAAGGAAACATTGCACAACATTGCCAGAAACTGTCCATGACATTACTTTTTATTTCAAGGATTTGGATGAGAGATTCAACATCTGATAGTTTTGTACCGTATGTGTGTATTCCAAACATAGGATTCAGTGGTTTAGTCCAAATGAGACCAAAGACACATAATTGGTTTGTTTGTCGTATGTTTGTAGATTTTGTAATGTACTGTTTTGGTGTTTTTGTCTTGATCCCGAATCTGTAATATTACATAAAACTGACAAAAGATTAGAAGCAATTGTCATTAAAGTACTGACCCTATCGTTTACAAGGTCAGCCTTCAGCTTTGATCACGTTGACTGTTACACAGATGTGTCACTGTGAGGACAATGAACTCCTCCCTGCCTGTCATGATTAAGAAATTATGTCTCCAGTTCCAAACATGGGTCAAAGTGAATAGATAATGACCCATAAGTGCAGATCTGCTCTCTGTCGATGTTACCTGGACTCATACATGTGGCTCACCTACTATACATGTGGCGTGTTTATCCATATAACCCAATACCATCAATTACACACAACAAGCCAACTGCTCTTTAACTAAAGCATTTATATTGTTTCAGGTAAGAATTCATCACAATACAGACATGTATGTTGTTTATCAACACCAACTTCCTATATTGCTTTTTCTGGCTCATTGTCTCAGCTCACTTGGTTGACATACGCATGACATGTTTGACCATATTTCCAATACCATCAAAAATATAGTGATAGTGATACTCTGTTTCCCACATGAAGGTGGGGGTGCTGACCACTTTGTTCTTCTCATCCACATAGGCTTCGTGCAAGAAAAGGTTAAGGTCAAAGCAGGAGGTAATACGGAAGAAAAATAACGACAACATGAACTCAAATAAATGTAGATTTTGTTAACCAATGCACATGTTAAATAGAGATTTTTGAAAGGATATATATGGCTCGCGGACATTGTGGCGTGCGCCCATGCTCTTTATGGCCTGCACTATGGTTGTATGAGGCCAGTTCCCCCAGCGAGTGTTGTCGTCCCGCTCATAGCCCATGGTCACCTCGCTGCCGGGCAGCACACGGCAGGCCAGCATAGGAGCCATGCTGGCCAGTCTGAAAACAGGAGCAGACAAGTGTTGTGAGGTTTTTAGTAAGTCAAGATTAAGACTGATCAGGGAGTGTGTGAGTAATTGCCTTAACAGTATCAAACAGGAGGGGGTAGAAGCCTGAGAAAGAAAAGCTCTCCCAGTACAGAGCCCTGGGAAAGCAGTGTGAAGCTCAGTGCAAACTACTATTACTGTATGAGACAAGAATACAGACTGTCAGCTGTTTATCATCACCATTTGCCAATAAATAAAACCAAGGGAGAACGAAAACACACTAGTTTGTGCAGTTTTAGTGGGATTAGCAGCATTAAACTGAATTTTCAGTGTAGTTTAAGTCAGTAGTTGTCCTTGCTACCTGACATGACTTCTGTTTCAATGACAAAGGAACCTGGAGTTGATGCCAACAGGAACTTAATTAACTTTAATCCCTTTTCCACATTTTAAACAGCAGTCTTAGACCACATCTGATGTAACAGCA
>NW_019525496.1:1536302-1610708 GCF_002814215.2 Seriola lalandi dorsalis
TAAAACTGACAAAAGATTAGAAGCAATTGTCATTAAAGTACTGACCCTATCGTTTACAAGGTCAGCCTTCAGCTTTGATCACGTTGACTGTTACACAGATGTGTCACTGTGAGGACAATGAACTCCTCCCTGCCTGTCATGATTAAGAAATTATGTCTCCAGTTCCAAACATGGGTCAAAGTGAATAGATAATGACCCATAAGTGCAGATCTGCTCTCTGTCGATGTTACCTGGACTCATACATGTGGCTCACCTACTATACATGTGGCGTGTTTATCCATATAACCCAATACCATCAATTACACACAACAAGCCAACTGCTCTTTAACTAAAGCATTTATATTGTTTCAGGTAAGAATTCATCACAATACAGACATGTATGTTGTTTATCAACACCAACTTCCTATATTGCTTTTTCTGGCTCATTGTCTCAGCTCACTTGGTTGACATACGCATGACATGTTTGACCATATTTCCAATACCATCAAAAATATAGTGATAGTGATACTCTGTTTCCCACATGAAGGTGGGGGTGCTGACCACTTTGTTCTTCTCATCCACATAGGCTTCGTGCAAGAAAAGGTTAAGGTCAAAGCAGGAGGTAATACGGAAGAAAAATAACGACAACATGAACTCAAATAAATGTAGATTTTGTTAACCAATGCACATGTTAAATAGAGATTTTTGAAAGGATATATATGGCTCGCGGACATTGTGGCGTGCGCCCATGCTCTTTATGGCCTGCACTATGGTTGTATGAGGCCAGTTCCCCCAGCGAGTGTTGTCGTCCCGCTCATAGCCCATGGTCACCTCGATGCCGGGCAGCACACGGCAGGCCAGCATAGGAGCCATGCTGGCCAGTCTGAAAACAGGAGCAGACAAGTGTTGTGAGGTTTTTAGTAAGTCAAGATTAAGACTGATCAGGGTGTGAGAGTAATTGCCTTAACAGTATCAAACAGGAGGGGGTAGAAGCCTGAGAAAGAAAAGCTCTCCCAGTACAGAGCCCTGGGAAAGCAGTGTGAAGCTCAGTGCAAACTACTATTACTGTATGAGACAAGAATACAGACTGTCAGCTGTTTATCATCACCATTTGCCAATAAATAAAACCAAGGGAGAACGAAAACACACTAGTTTGTGCAGTTTTAGTGGGATTAGCAGCATTAAACTGAATTTTCAGTGTAGTTTAAGTCAGTAGTTGTCCTTGCTACCTGACATGACTTCTGTTTCAATGACAAAGGAACCTGGAGTTGATGCCAACAGGAACTTAATTAACTTTAATCCCTTTTCCACATTTTAAACAGCAGTCTTAGACCACATCTGATGTAACAGCATGTTATTTAAAGCCCCCGTGCACACACCCACAGTATGGTCCACCCACACAGGAGTTCTCCCTTCCTGGACATGACTGGACCTTCTCTCAGACCTGTGTGGGTGTGTGCTCATATCACTATCACGCTCCAGTTATTTTCATTGGATACTTGACAGTAAAAACAAACCGGAAACACAGAAATAGAATGAGAGGGGAGGGGCAAGCGGCAAAGATATGTAGTTTGGTGACCTCAGATCATTGTCAGCGTCGCTCCTCCCCCAGCATGAACCTTAGCGCAGATGTAATCAGCCGAAGTGGAAACACCTGTGTGGGTGTACTGTGCCTTTAAAGAAATATAGGTGCTATTTATGCTTATACTTATTTATTGGAGACTTCAGCAGTACAGTCCAGTCACATCTTGTTAGTGGGGCAAATTGACAATTGTGCATTTTATGACTAAAGCATAAACGTTTCAGCATATAATCTACATATTCCAAGGTTTTATTTCAGACAGGGAGATAATTTGTATCTAACCTCTGGTGACGCTGAGAGGTCATTGACCTCAGCATTGCATTTCTCCAGTTTTTGCCCCATTTCTCCATTATAATCATCTTTACCAAAATTGCATGAACATGCGTATTTGCTGCTATGGCCATGTGACATAATTTTGCTTAGAGCACCAATTTTGCAGGGGGACTGCAGAGCCCACCATTTCCAGGTGTTAAGGTAGCTATAGCTTGTTAAAAGTTGTAAGTTGTTGTATGGAATCACATGACTAGCTGGTACATTAGTGAACACTCTAAGCTAGCATGCTAGTTTGGTCTGGACTACATTCATTGCTCCAGGGGTTTCTGCCCTGTCCTGGGGGTCATATCTGAAATGCCTCCATGTCTGAAAATAAACGTAATGGTTAAGTGGAGAAAGTTTCATGCTTTAGTCATAAAATGCACAATACCTTTCATATACACGCTTATCTGCTGCTCTATGTAGTCTACCTAAGGGAATGGTGTACATTTTGCTGGGCAGTTGAAATAGCTGTTTAAATTTACACCTTTTTCATTGCAGGAAAAACACAGGTGTTACTAATAACATTAAAAATGGCTCTGTTTTGTTCAAGTGTACCAGGACCATGAGACTAGTGCATTTAAAAGCTGAGTCGTCAAGCTTATAAAATGTTTGTATATGGAATTAACCGAGACTTTCAAGGCAATGTAAAACCACAGCTCACTGCAGTAATGCCTTGTGATCTAACAGGATTGCTTCATTGAAGCTCTGGAAGTATAGCACATTTACTCCATGCTTGTTTTCAAATAAATTGTAAAAAAAAACAAAAAAAAACAGTTCTTAGGTAAGGGTGTAACCAAATGATTCACATCTTGTCTTTTATTCTCCTAAATCAAACAGTAGTGAAACACTGATGAAATCTGAGGACACACATGAGCAGAGGAACAGTTTGCATTGTGGCGGGGGCTGCAGAGGGGCTGTCTTAAGGTTTGCCACCAAGGGCTAAATTACTGCTTTGAGAGATGATGTGGTTCTAAATTTATACACTGCTTGTTTTGTCGACAGATCACTTTAACAAGACAGCAATTACAGCTCTGACAAAACAGAACAATGGAACTGGGTGTATCTGAAAGCAGTGCGGCATCTGTCTGCTGCAGCAACATGTGAAACCCAGTGATAATTCTGACTCCTACATTGCACAGCAACGTCCATTTTGCACATGTTTGATAATTGTCATTGCTCTTAATCATTTTTACATTGTATTTTCATTTTTGGTCAAATGATCTTTATTTTCTTAAACTGTTTACAGGGATAAATGGCAATAGGAGAGGATTACACTAGCTGACTCTAAGTCAAATAAACCTCTGTTGTCATGGTGAAAGCTGCTTCATCCTCTTCTTGCTCCTCCTCAACTTCCAACTCCACTCTTTAATTCCTGTAATCATGCATCTCCTGTCATCTCAGTTTAAATTCTACATCTGGCCACCAGGTGTCCTCTCTCCTGACCCTGTCACCTGTCTGCACAGCTGCACCTCATCACCCCATCAGTCCCCCTGTGCCAGTGTGGCAGCCTAAAGGATCAGTCAGATCACATACTATATGTTGCCTTCATTCTGTCCTGCCTGCTTTAACCCTGTGGATTAGTTTGCCTGATCTCGCTGCTTTCTTGTCGCGCCACTACCTGAACTGTCCTCTTCAGAGGGTAAAGAATGATTTCACTGCACCTGCTCTTCCCGCTGTGTCTGCTCTGATCGCTGACAGATGATACTAGTACGCATGAAGAATGATAGAAAGAGTGGAAAAAGAGAGTGATATTTGGCTGTTACAGTGACAAACCTGGACATAATATCAGACATGTTCCACAAATATGGAGAGTAAAGGCTGTTTAGTTTTTCTCTTCCATTAACGTGTCTCACTTATGATTTTTCAGTAAATAGGCCACAGATAGTTAGTTAATGCATCGAGTAGCTGTATGACCACAACATACAGACATAGTATGGCCACAGTATGCTTTTAAAAAATCAGAGTGAGCTATTTCTGATCTGCAGAGCATTTTTAAGAAATATAAATGTTAAAAACTCTAATGACTTCTGTTGACAGTGTATGCAACGGTCTGCTGAGGTTTAAATTCACGTCATTTTTTACACACTTTCTGAAACCAAAGTCTTTCAAGTTCAGTTATTTAATGCAGATTTTTTTTAAATCACATTTCTATATTTTAGATAGATATTTTTGTGAATATATAGTTTTACTATCATGAAACACAAATGCAAATGCACATGTGTAAGCAAAACGGCATTGAGTTGCTTCACACCTTTGTTTATGCCATAGGTGTTTGAATAATCATTTTTAGTGGTGGTATATGTGGTAAAAGTAAAATTTAGTGTCTAGGAAACACCATACTGACCATGTGAAACCAAATAAAATTCAGATGATATCACAGTTTAAATTCTAATGCAATGGTAATAAGAGTTTCTTTTATCTATATTTATATTAATTATATTTTTTATATTTACAGCCTATTTACATTCTGCAAAATGTAAATATTGATTGATTGTTCTTTTTTTTCCCATCCATAAAAGCTAAGTATTCAATCTGTATTCTCACTTTTTCCTTTCTACAACTGCTCCAATGTCCCAATTCAATTATAGGGATTGTTTAAATCTGGTGTTTATCTAGTCTAATGTGATCTAATTTAATCTGATTTAAAGTATGGTACCAGTCAATGACAGTCTGCAATTTTGCCTCATGTTCAGATTTAAAATGTTAATTTTAAGTGACTGCGTTGCCCAAAATTTGTTATGTTGTTTATGTTTAAAAATAAAAGAATGCTCCCCTGCTATTTGAATCTACTCATCACACATAAATAGTGATTTACAGTATTGCTCCCTCAGCACTGATAGATTAAGAGTGACTAGGTGATACATACCCAATAGGCTTGCGTGAACGGTGGAAGTCTTTAAGCACCCTTTCCACATCATTATGCAGTTTGCAGTCTTTGCCATCCTTCACAAAAGAGGATCTAAAGAGTTGAGAGTTATATTCGACTATTAGTACTCCATCTTCACCATGCCTGCTTGTATTCTATCTCATTTTACTCTATTTTACACTCCATATCCTCACAGCGATTACTTCGCATCTAATTCATCCTCACAGATTCTTGGTGATGCCGTGGCCTCCAGGAAAGATGACAGCATCAAAGCTGTTGACATCCAGCTTGGCCAGGTCCTGCATTTGCATCATTCCCTGACCATGACTGAAACGAGCTGACTCCGTCATCATGTTCCTGTGTAATGGCCAGAAATAATCATAAATACTACCTTGTGAAATTAGTCAATTCAGATGTAGTAACATACAAAGTCACATAAGTCACTGGACCCTTCTGGGACCCAGATCCATCAGTGTTTCCTAACAAGCCTACCGGTTCTCGCCAGAGCCAGGTTGCTTTCTCATGTGGTCCATCACATGCATCTGCTGTTGATTTGGAGAAAACATCTGGAAGCGAGCACCATTACGGCTGAGGTGGTACATGGTGCTGAAGACAAGAGATGTGAGTTACCATCTCTGCATGGCGATATGTTAATGCAATATTCCTGTCCTGACTCATACTCACTAGACTCCCTCATGGACATCAGTCCCATCCCACCAGCCACATCCTGAGAAAACCTGGAACACATTGTGATTCACGAATCACAATAATGCCCAGACTAGAATTTTGCCTACCTTTTTGTTGCCTGATGTTTTGTTGATTTCTTTCACTTACCACTGCAACATTGGTATTTCCCCAATTGCCATAGTCACCGTGGTGAACAAAGCAGGCAGGCTGGCGAGACAGAACAGCCAGTGTTTGTTTGGACAGCAAAGTCCTGGTTGCCAGCATGGTTTAGATTAAGTCTCACTGTGTTAGGAGGAAAATATGACTCAACAGTTTGCCACCGAGCCCGTAAAGACTTTAGATGGTTGTAGTATTTATTCTGCTGTGGCTGTCTGTATATATACCACTAGAGTGTGGCCAAGTGACGTTTCCCTGTAAGCTCTATTTTCTCAGAAGCCTTGACTGGCCTATTCACCTCATGAAAACCCTTCCCTATTAATACCTTGTTTATTCATCTGATTAACTTAAGTTATTTGGCCACATAATGGCACTTTAGCTTTGGAGAGTAAGATAAACATGTAGTGCTTTTACCCATGAAATATCTTGACCCATTTAGACTTCAACTCTTGACGTAGTATCTGAGTGGAGAAAGCTGCAGAAACAATGCAAAAAAAAAAAAAAAAAGTCTTTAAAACTATAGTTTTACATGTCAGGGCAGTTTGCTAATAATCATAATAATATTGATGACTTTCCCACAACACTCTGCATCTGTGTGCAGTTATTGAAAATGCTTCTAACAATACAGTATATACAATGCCTTTATACAGTACAAGGCATACTGTATGCCCTTTAAAGTCTATTAGGTTGTAAGGCTCTTACTCACTGTAATGCCAAGTTGCGTCTACAACGTCTAGACGGTAAACCCAGAAATACCTCGGTCAGACGGGAATGTCAAAGTCAATATTCCATTAAATCCAAACCACAGCTCCAACCTACAGGCTGCACTTGGTGGAAGATTCAGTGTCGAGTTACAGATGACAAACGTGAGGCAAAATATGGCATTTACTTTATTATGACCACTTTTTTTTTTTTATGTATAAACAATCAATATTTACACACTGGTGATGAAAGTATAGCAACGGTTTTGAGGAACAAAATGCAGAAAATGGTGTGAACAGAACAATATACAACCAACTAGGATCACCACATCAATCACAATTTTAAGCCTCAACTGGCAACTTACGTGGGATGTTCACACGATTCTGCCAAGAGGTTTAAAATTTGCACACAAAAGACCTCATGCACAGCAAACACATGAAACTGTCACATATGGCAATCACAAAACACAAATAAGGTTTCTTTTTGAAATTAAATCCAGGAAACATGACATGACCGACTTACGTGGTGAAATTTCTGTTACTAATTGTAACCCTTCTTGTGAAACATACAAAAATGTTTCTCCATTTCTCCATGGCTGCTAGCTCTAAAAACATACAACACATGCCATGATCCTTTTAAAAAAAAAAAAAAAAAACACCACAAAGACCTGTCTCACATTTTTTTGACAATTTCCTAGTATTATTTCAAGTACAGATGTGAATAAATAAGACTAAACCAGTGACAGATGTCTACAAAGCAAAAGGAAGGAAATAGGACACGGCACATATAACTAAATAATAAATAAGGTCCATTTGATATTTCATATAAAAGAAAACGTCTAAAACAATCTTCTCAGTGTATTTCTGCATTTTTGATGTATCAGTAAAATAAAATCATACACATGGCAAGCATATCAAAAATTAAATCAAAACGATGCTTAACAAAGCCCCATCCACGTCCAACGAAGAGCAACACAACCGCTGACAATCTGCCGACAGCTCAGCTTCATTAAATGGCATTGATCAGACTGTGGCTGTTTCATCAATTACTTGTGATGAGCCATGTTGAGCACTCCTTGCTGTTGAGTTTGTTTTACATGTAAGGACCAAATCCTAAAAGCCATTTACATGCAAATTACGAACAACTTCAGTGGCGAAAGAAAGAATCATCCCCTAAATTTCTGCCACCACTAATGAAAGCTTTCATGCACCCAAGCACTGTCAGTCAAGGAGTCTGTGCACTAACTGTGCACACACTGTGTTCATTACAGAGAGTATTTGCAAAGATATCCATTTGATAAAGAGTGGGATTTGCTCATCAAGCCAATAGCCGTGCTGAGAGAGAAGCGTGTGTTAGCAGGGCCAGTCTGGCGGCATTAGGGCGTGTATGCAGGCGGTGGCTGAAACTGATTGGCAATGTCATAATCAGCAGGAAAAGTTTCACTGCTGTCCTCCATCTCCGAGAGCAGCTCTAAAGCCTGCTCCTCCTCCTCGGTGGGGTAGTGGCGCAGGAGATTTGCGGCTGTCGCAAGGATAGAGGCTCCACCTGCCCCGGCCACCAGGTAAAAGCTGATGGCGAAAGTGACGTATATCAGAGAGCCGTGGTACTTTTTATGTTGCTGTTGTAGTGATAAGATGAGCTCCGAGGCCCAGTAGCAGAAGCCTATCACTGTGGCACACTGCAACACTGATGAGAGACAGAGAAACAAACATTAAGTAGTCACAAATGACAAATTGTCTTTTCTTAAAGAACCTGAAAACAACTGTAGTATGACAGATTAATACCTGTGAGAATATGTGCAAATGCATATCTGCGTGTGATCTTTAGTGCTGGGTGTTTGGGTCCAAACACATCCAAGAGGAAAGCAGTCAGGCTGCACAGGATGCCCAGGAAGCAGAAGGCAGCGATCACCCTCAGCAGCAAGATGGTCTGCGGGTTCACACAGTAATCTGGAGGACACAGAGACATCACAAGGCATTACAAGTGAGCTATACCAGATTCATCTCTGCTGTTGGTTTTAACAAGCATGTGCTGGTCCTCACCATCGAGAAGCTTGGGGTCAATGTACCCCAAGACATCTGCCACCCCCAGCTCTTGTCTAGGACAGGTGCCTCCATGAACCCGGAGCCAGGCCGGTTCTGCCAGAGCGGTGCACAGCGCTGTGATGGACAGAGCTCCGGGAAGAGCCGAGACCAGGCTCCGCTCCGGCTGCTTGGGCAGGGAGGTGCCTCCTCTCCTCCTCCGGCCTCCAGGAACAGTAGAACCCGGTGGGGCGTACATGGTCATCCAATCTCCTTATTGTGTGTTTGGTGCTGTTGTCCCCTTACTGTCGGTAATGTGACTGCACTAAACGCTCCGATGGTAACGTTGAGGTCAGTCGACTGACTAACCACAATACAACCAGTTAGCCCGCAGAGCTAACGTTACCAGGGCGATCAACGAATGACAGCAGTCCGGTCGCTTTGTTCACTGTGATATATTATGTTTCTAAACGATGTGTAACCTTACAACTACGTCCTTGATAAAAACAGGTTAAGTATCTGACTGACGGAAACACAATAGACAGATGGCCTTCAGGCCTGTTAGCTCTGTTGTTGGGATCTGAGGGTAGCTCACGGCTAACGCCAAATGTCACCGATTGTCATACAAAAATAAACTTAATAGAGACAAATTAAATAAACTACAACATACTAACTACTTTACTACCTACGCTGATGAAAAACGACCATCGATTTGGTACAGAAAAACAAAGAGAAAACAAAACAAAAGCAGCTTACGCTGGCTTCCTGTAAAATATCGACTTCCTTGTTCACACCATTCTTCTTCGTGGCTTCAATACACTGCAACCCAAACGAGAGTAGCGATCAGTGCTCCCACCTACTGGTGACTGGAGCAGTAAACATGATTCTCTGCTTTACATTGTTAACGCCATTATTTTTTTATTGCAATATATATTATTTTTATTTTATGAGCCACTTAAAACATGAAGTTGGAAGGTACCTGGTGTGTAAAGCCGTAAATAGCTACATTAAGTCAAAGACAAAGAACAAGCTACAAAGTCATATATTATATAGAGGCACGATAAGTCATTATGCAGGCTCAAATTATGATAAATAAATCAATAAATTCAATAAGAATTGCCTTTAAGACAATAACTAAATATTCTGTGGCGACTCAGCTAATCAGTAATAACTGATTTTTAAATGTTTAATTCTGAAAGAAATAATTGTCCATTTGGTGCAAGTTATGTTTTAGTTTTTCTTCACGTTTGTGACAAGAAAAAAGAAAAATAACCCACAATGCTTCGCGTGAAGCATCTTGTAATCAAAGATGGCGGCATTTCCGATGTAGCTGTTTTTATGAACTTTTGTACTTTGTTCTCTGGTGCTAATTGTTGCGAATACATTCTCACTTTTCACCCAACTCCTCTTGACTCTGATCGGTGACTGTTATTTGGGTACAGCAGCGCTGCTTGTTTGTTCGGATTGTTACAGCGCGTCGCGGTGTTTCTGACGCGTTTATCTGGCGTCAGTTAACTGTCAGCTGTAACGGACAGGAGACAGGAAACATTAAAGATTTCACCAGCCCAGAAATGAAGGAGGCTCTGTCCCTGCTTCAGAGACTGAACGCACACCCGGACTCCCGGTGCTGGTTCGTCAGTTGGAGCCCGTCTGGGACGCTGCTGGCTTCATGCGGGGGCGATAAGACCATCCGGATATGGGGGCGAGAGGGTGAGCTGCCACCAGCATTAACTGAATGAGCAAAACATGAGGTTACACTGACTGAATAAAGGTCAGATAACATTATACTGCAACACTACAGCAGAGTTTGACAGGATGTGTCGACGTGTGATCCCAAAAGTCAGTGGTGATGATGTTTTATGTTCCTGTGATGCTTCTTTTTCTTACGTAGTCAAACTAGTGATAACACTTGCAATCATAGAAAATAATCTTCACCTTCATTCCCCATTTGTAATATCTAATGTATGAGTAGTTAGAAGTAAAAAAAGGTTAAAATGGTAAATAACTTGTTACAACAGGCACAGGTTAGGTGTGTAATTATATATCATGATATATTACAATTTCTGTAAATTCAATAGAGAAACGATTTCTTACATCAAGTAACTAGATAGAAATGTCTGTTTTGGTTAATGCAGCAACGTCCTGTAAATTAATTTTGCCATTAAGCAGTTATGTTTGCAGACCTGAAAATTGCCCTCTGTGTTTATTAAGAGAATGAAAGGCCTCATAATGGCTGACAACCTTCCTGACCTTTTCTTTTCTTTTTTAGGTGACTCTTGGATTTGTAAGAGTGTGCTTGAGGACGGACACCAGCGCACTGTGAGGAAGGTGGCATGGTCTCCCTGTGGGAATTATCTGGCCTCTGCCAGCTTTGATGCAACTACATGCATCTGGAAAAAGAAGAACGATGGCTTTGAGGTAAGATGAGATGTTTATATCTTCACTTTGTAAAATTCTGGAGCTTTTGCAGATTTTACCTTGTCTCACCTTTTCCTCTAGAGTTTGACTGTGCTGGAGGGACATGAAAACGAGGTCAAATGTGTGGCGTGGGCCCCTTCAGGGAACCTGTTAGCAACATGTAGCCGAGACAAGAGTGTCTGGGTCTGGGAAGGTTTGTGTTGAACTCCAGTGTGTCACTCTCATAGAGGCATGGCATGAATCTAATTCATAGTAGGAAATCAGCACATGTATTGTCCCTCCCAGTTTGTTAATAAAAATGATCTCTTTCCCTTTGTGTTTCACAGTGGATGAAGAAGACGAGTATGAATGCGTCACTGTTGTGAACTCCCACACACAAGATGTCAAGCATGTTGTGTGGCACCCAACCCAGGAGGTGGGTCCCACTCTGCTCTCCATGCACCTGAATGATTCCTCAATTTGTTGCACCATGCTTACCATGTATTTACTATGTGTTTTCACAGCTCATGGCTTCAGCCAGCTACGACAACAACATTTGTATTTACAGGGAAGAGGATGATGACTGGGAGTGCCGGGCCACTTTGAAAGGACACACATCCACAGTCTGGAGTTTGTCTTTTGATGCGACTGGACAGAGACTGGCCTCCTGCAGCGATGACCGCACCGTGAAGATTTGGAAGGAGTATCCAAATGAAGCTGGACAGGGTGAGTTGGTAGCAGCAGAGACTATTAGTCTCACTGTAGAATTAATAATAATTAAAAAAAGTCTCAATAAGAAAATGTGTTTTGACTTAACCTGACATAATTTCATATTCATTTGATTACTGACGAAAATTTTACCAACAAAAAGCACTTCATTAGGCCACGGTCATAGTTGGCTCTTAAAGGCTAACGAGCCCAGAAGCTGTTTACCACCGGGGACATTATTTAATATCAGTCTTATACATCATAGCACCTTTTTGTTCATTTTGACAACCCTCTAAAAATAACAGACATCTCTAGTTGCGCCTGATTGTCGTCAGTTTCTCATTTTTGATGCCTGAAATCATTTGCTATTAAGTTTGTTAGTAATTAAATTGTTATACAAACCTAAATTTGATACAAATATCTGTCAAAGCATATAAAAAGTATCTGAAAACGACAAACACGTGGGTAATTGGACAGATGCTGGTGGATTATTTTATCTCAAACTATTTAGTTTTCCGCTCTGCTTTGTTAAACAGGAGACTTGTCATGGAAGTGTGTTTGCACTCTGTCTGGGTACCATGGACGAGCAGTGTATGACATCGCCTGGTAAGACACATCTCATTTTCATAGATTGTACGGGTACAGTGCACTCTCATCGCAGATCAGTCTTTTCGTTCATCCAAGTTTTCTCATGCCTGTGGTGTAACGGCTCCAACATTTCTTATGTAGTGCAGTACGTTTGTTTTTCCAGACTATAGGTAGAATCTTTTTAAAGTCGAGGGAAGTGCGACATTTGGGGGTAAACATACAGACTTCCTTAGTATTGGTGCAGGGGTAAATTCTCTGTGTAAGAAGGAATTACATGAAACCTCCATTCAGGTTATCTGATCACCGGCTCAATAAGATGATTTAATTTTCATGTCAAATGTGATCTTCATCTGAGTTTGTCATCTTGTTAGAGCAGACTGAGATTTTTATGTGTTTGTGTTCAGGTGTCGGCTGACTGGTGCCTTGGTAACTGCCAGCGGTGACGACTCAGTGCGAGTGTTTAAGGAGGACGAGTCGTCTGATCCCGATCAGCCGGTGTTCTCGCTGGCTGCTCAGGTGACCAAGGCTCACAACCAGGACGTGAACTGTGTCGCCTGGAACCCAAAAGAGGCGGGACTGCTGGCCTCCTGCAGCGATAACGGAGAGATCGCCATCTGGAGATTCCAAGAAGAAGACTGAATGCGTGGTCGCTCACTGAACTAACAGTTACTGCAAGTTACACTGGGAACTTAGTGGTCCAGAGGTCACCACAATATTGTTCATTCAACTCTCACAGCAAGATTCTGCTTAATATGGTGTTTAAACATGTCACCTGTCATCTGTCATGTCTGTTTCTAAACTGATAATCATGCTTCATTGCATCTTGCAGTCTAAATATTTCTTTCTAAAAGCTCAAGTGGGAATTTATTCATTCATGTTTATATAAATAAATAAATAAATAAATAAAACAAACATTTTAAAAAACAATTATGTGGCTTCAGTTTATTGAAAAAAAAATATTCCAGACAGCACATCATACTAAAAAACATTTAGACCAGTCCAAGAACTTTTCATAATAAAACAATTAGTGAAAAATATAACTGGACAGTTTTCTTTTGTATTCAAACTCCTGATCTGGAAGAAGAGTGTAGCATCGCTAACTCAACACAGCAGACCAGCTTGATAAATGTGTTTATCACATTTCAGTCAGACCTGAAAACTGACAGTAGATCACCAAGTACAGAGTGTAATGGACTCAAAACCCAGAGCGGGGCTCCAGTTTGCCATGTATCTGTAATACATGTCTGATTATATTAACTGTATACAGGCCCTGTACACTATAATTCTGGACTGGTGTACATCATTCAAATGATTTAAACTGAGAAACAACCATCGGATAAAATGACATTGCTATTTTCACAAGAGCATAGAGGATGAATAATGACGTGTTTACAGACAGAGTGAGGGGACACGATTCAGGCTGAATATCTACAGTAAAAAACAAGGAAAAAACACCTGCTGATCCTTTATATCAAACAAAACCTCTGAGGCTGCAATGATCGAGTCACTGATTAGTCTGAGTCACTGTCTCCGTCGCTGTCGGCCTCCTTCACATCCACGCTGAACCTGTACTCCTGGTCACAGCCCATGTACGCGTCGCTCATGAAGTACAGGGTGTAGTTATGAACGCCCATCACTGGTGCAACAAAGTCCAGCTTGACCTGCAAAGAGAGGGACATAACCCATACACACAATGTCAGTTTTAAGAGCATTTGAAGCCACAGAGTATACTGTATAAAGTGGGAGACTCTCACTGACCTTTGCTTTCTGCTGAAGAGTCAACCTCTTGATAGAGATGAGGCTGTTGGATTTGGGGTCTCCGATCACCACCCACCAGCCCTCCTCACGTTTCTGTAACAATGACAAGTATTCACAAAAAAGCCATTACATGTCAATGAAAAAAATATATTATAGAGGCCTTTGGAAATGCCAAAACACATTGGATTTACCTGAGGGAAGAGAGGAGCGATGACAGGCCCAGTCACTTCCTCCTCTCTCTCCAGCTGAACCTGAACAAGAACTGGACTTCCACTGT
Source organism: Seriola lalandi dorsalis (assembly GCF_002814215.2). Classification (NCBI taxonomy): domain Eukaryota; kingdom Metazoa; phylum Chordata; class Actinopteri; order Carangiformes; family Carangidae; genus Seriola; species Seriola lalandi. Next base: position 1,550,339 of record NW_019525496.1, read on the forward strand.
GAACAAACATGAAGAAACACACATTAACATTTGCCAAAAATAACAATGTGTGATGAAAAAATGACACCATCATCTTTGTTAAGGGGATGTTATAACTTCTGTATTTCTTCCTTTGCAACATTATTACTTTATTTATATATCCATTTAGTCAAGTCTTCAAACAATGCTGCAGACAGGGAGAATTGTTCGTACCTTTTGATGTTTTCCTTTTCTGCCACTTCGTACGACAGCTCGATGTTGGGGTAGCGGTTACAGAAGCGAGCCACATCGGCCATCTGACTGTCTGAGAGCTGCAGCAAAGCAGTTCTGTCTTCATCCTCCATCTCCATGATGTCAAAGATACTCTCCACATCCTGGTGAGAAGAACAGGGATAAATTGGTCAGTTTTAATAAGCGTATGATCCGTGATGAGTTGGATTTTATGAAGTGCATTTAGTGCAAGAAAACACTTTGTCACCCTGTCTGTGCAGCGCTTGATGTGCTCTGAGGTGAAGAAGGGCAGCTGTTTGAGGTACGAGTCCTTGGACCACATGGCCTGGGTGACCATCTGTGCCAGCTCCATGGCTGCCAGTGCAGGACTCAGCCAGCCGTTACTGGACAGCACGTCCACACAGGCCTGGATAAGACGGATCGCCTGCAAACACAACAAACACGGACGTTTAATATACATAATGCAATCAGAAACCAGAAACATGACTGTCAGAAGCTTAGTTCTCCTCAGTGGCTAGATAATCACTAATCTGTACCTTGCTCAGGATCTCCTCTGTGTCAGACTGCAGCTCAGCACTCAGCTGCATCCTGGAGAGATGAGCCTGCAGCAGCAGATTCGTCTTCACATGGGGATCGTTGAACTTAGGGTTGTTCAGTTTGTGGGGAACTTTCTGTGCCAGCTGAAAAGCAAGAATAAAGCAGCAAAATGAAATTTCTTCTTACTGACAAAGTATGGATGTGTTAATATTATTGTGTAGATTATTAGTTATATTTGTGTCCTGTCAGTTTGCTGTATTTACCTGTCGCAGAAGAGCGTCCTCGTGGTGTCTGATGGGAATGTTCTTGTACTCGGCGGCATTAGAAATGATCTCAATCAAGCCACGGATCTTTGTCTTGGCGTTCAGGGACATGCTGAACAACTCTGCCAAACACAAAAATAGAGCAACAAAGTCATGTTTGAATTCCAACATGAAGGATCTATGATTACCGTGACAGTCAGGCAATGATAACAGATTCTCAACAAACCGATGGTGGTGTAGTTGATGTAGTAGTAGGCAGCGATCATGCCCAGATTGAGGGGTGCTACATCCATCTCATCCTCTATGCTGATGCACTTGGACTGTTCCAGGTCATGTAATGTGTTTTCTACCAGCTCAGACAGGTGGTCTGACAGGTGACGATGGGACATGCCTGACAAGGTAAGAGGAGAGCTAAGAAGTTGTTCTCAACATCTGATCCAGTAAAAACAAAACTATTTTTATTTAAAAAATCTTTTTTTGCCATATAAAACCAACAGGAAGACACTCACCTTGCAGGTTGTAGTAGTTGGGGTTCTGGGTCATACGGCGGTAAAGGAATGTCCACGTCAGGTAGTCCACAGCGTCCTGCTTGTTCTCCACTGTCTTGGTGACGATCTCAGCGTTGAAGTGGTCATGGAGGCAGTGATCCAAGTGAGACTCCACCGGCAGCGGCTCGTACAGGAACTTCTTGAAGAAGTCCTATCAAGAAAACAAAAAGGAATCGTTTGGCTTGTTCTTATTGTCGCAGAGTCGCTGCTTTAGCCCAAGTAACAGTTTTCAAAAGACAGAAAACAACAGAGGTCCTTCTACCTTCTTGGAGCCCTGACACATGATGACACAACGTCCCTCGTCATCTAGCATGGGTCTGTTTGCCTTGCCCACCATCTGCAGGACGTCATATATGGGATAGTCCACATATCTGAGAGGATGAGGGAAAACAGTGGAACAATATCACTAACACAATACATCAGACACATACACACCTTTTGAAATTTAACTAGTGGGAGCCTTACGCATGGATTTTGCCATTGTAGTACTGGGTGTCCATGACAATGACGAGGTGAGCCGAGATGTTGATGCCCCAGCAGAGTGAGCGAGAGGACACCACCACCTGAACAGCTCCTGTACAGAAAGGAGAAGAACAAAAGATACCGAAAATTATTATTCAGTTTTAAACTTACACAGTCTAAGCTGAGAGTGTAGCGCAGGAGTGAGTCATACCGGAGTTGAAGAGCTGCTCCACTATTTTACGTTCAGTTGCAGACAGGCCCTCGTGCAGGTAGCCTACGCCGTTGGCCAGAGTCTCTCTCAAAGTTGAATCATTTATTTTCTCCAGGAATGGTGCGAGGTCTTTCTCAGTGCAATGCAAGAACCTGGAGAGAAAGAGAAATTTATTCTTCATCCAGTGTGGAGATGTAGCAGCAACATTCCTCGACAACATTCCTCATCTGAAGGCACAATTTCACTGCAGTGACTGACCTCTGAGGAACCACATCGGCAGCACAGAAAGTGAGGATGTCGATGGCTGTGAGGCGAGTCTGTCTGCGGGAGGGAACAAACACCACGGCCGGTTTGGAGGGAGAGTGCTTCATGATGGCGTGGTACACTGGCTTAGCCATAGACAGCAGGCGAGTCTGAGTGTGACTCACATTAAAGCCCTGAACAGGACAGAGAAGAAAAACAGAAAATCGTGAATTTGAATCTTCTAGCTTAGACAAATCCCTGTGTTTGTTGACTAGCACACTGTTCACAGACCTGGATGTGCAGCTCCAGAGGCACGGGCCTGACGTTGGGGTGGAAGTTGAATGTGGCTGTGGTACTGCAGCCCAGCCAGTGGGCCACATCTTTGGCGTTGGACAAAGATGAGCTGAGGGCCACGATGCGGATGGGACGCTCAATCTGAGAGGAGATGTACCTCATCCTGGAGCAGATGACCTCTAACACAGGCTAATGAAAAGAAACAAGGGACATTAACAAAATGCACTGCCTACAAATGACTACTGCAGTGCACACACAATGTGTGCAACATCTCTCACTGAGATGCAGCACAAAGCGGGATTGTGTTCTTACCCCGTTTTCTCCTCCGATGAGGTGTGCCTCATCCACAATGAACAGGCTGACGTTCTGCACGTTCTTCCTCTGTTTCCAGCGGCGGGACAGAATGTCCCATTTGTCAGGGGTACTGACGATAATGTCACCTTTTCCCAAGAGCTTCAGATCTGTGCTCGTCTCCCCCGTCAGCAGCACCACCTTCTTGTTCAGGATGTCCTGGAACTTCTGGTGCCAGTCGACAAATACCTGCAAGACCAAGATTAACATGATTATTAATTATGTTAGATGGGAAAAGTAAGCAACGCTAAGCTGCGATAAGTACACTTTCTGCTTGCAAGTGACTTCATACCTGTTCAGCCAGTGCTTCCATGGGTGTGATATAGACACAGCGACCTTCTGCATTGTGCAGCAGCATCCTCAGAATTGCAAACTCAGCACAGATGGTCTTCCCACTGCCAGTAGGAGCTCCCACAAACACATTATCGTCACTGTTGTACACAGCATTGAACACTGTGGGGACGGGAACAAAACAAATGAGTCTAGTAAGCAACATGAAATTCACCTATCCTTTGATGAATGACACGTCTTTTGGATGAATAGCGGACACTTTGGTTTCTTGTTCTGTACCTTGGGTCTGAATGGGGTTGAAGAAGGGGAACTTGTTCTGGTAGAGAGCCTCAAAGGAAGAGTTCCTGAGAGCGGTGACAGGCAGAGGCTGCAGGTCCAGCAGCTCAGTGGGCGGGGGGTACTTCTCCGGTAGGATCAAGTGACGGAAGGATACCGGCAGCTGAGTCTCACAGGCTGAAATAAATAAAGCAGTTAGTTGAAATGCTTCCATAAACATCATGTGAATTTTGTAACGCGTATCTAATTACTTACAGAGCCATCGGTCTGAAACCACACGGATGAAGTACTGCGGCGGCAGAGGCTCGAACACTGGGACAAAGAAAGTCACAAGGTGTTCGTCCTGGGCGTACTTGGCTTTGAGCAGGAAGTACTCGTGGTGGAGGATGACCTCACTGTCCACATCCTCAACCAGGATCCAGAACGCCTCAGATGATCCATGAATCTAAGTGGGAAGATTATTTGTTTGTCAGCAGGCTGAGAAACAGAGGCACTTGAGGTGCAGCACATGATGAATACTTCTCTCACTACTGACCTTGTCATCCCACTGGAAGTCAGGAGTGATGGTGAGCTCCACCTTCAGCGTGGAGCGGGTGATGGGCTGCAGATGAACGGCCAGGTCCAGTTTGGGGAACTGGTGGACATATTTGTGGATGGTCTTCCCCATCTTAGGCATTCGGATCAACTCACCTGAGGGAAAAAAAAATCAAACATATGACTTCCAAGTACTCTCCAGGCTGAGGAGGGAATTCCATGATCATGTTGTAGGGGAAGAAAACCCACCAATCTCATTGTGGTTGAGGTCGTAGAGACGCTCGAAGGGGAAGTTTTTCTTCTCTATCTTCTTGATCACTTCCTCTGGCAGTTTCTTAAACTGACGCAGCGGAGACATCGACTGCCACCTGTGGAGATGCAGAGTTATCAGTGTCTTGCCTTGGCTCGCCAAAGTCTATGTTAATTCTGAAGAGAAAACTTTTAGACCTACATTCTTTTATCAATCATCTTGCAGAGATTCATGGTCTTGTCTGTGAGTTGAGCCCAGCCTCTGTTCAGCACAATCTCAAATATGGCGCGCATAAGTCGTCCAGCACTCTGGAAGAAAAAAATATATAATCATTCAAAAACTTTTATATACATTTATCATGGACGACAAGAGTATTTATGGATAGTTACATTTGGCATCAGTACATATGGATATGGAATATGTCGTCATAGGACTCTGTTTTCTTTCAATTCAAGATTAAAAACATTTTAGGAAAAGCACTCATTTACATGTAAAGTTTATGGAAACAGCCATTCAAAAGAAAAAGGAAAAACTAAACGTCAACAGAAAAACAATGAAAAAACTGCATGTAACACTGTACCTGTGTGACATACACCATGTCTGCCATGAGAGCGAAGCCTTCCAGTTTGAGCTGGGAGATGTACGCCTGCAGCAGCACGTTGATCTGAAATAAGAACACGGAGATGTACGACAATGTATCACTTTAATGCTGCTTGTTAAATCTATGCACTTGAAAAACATACACATCAAACCACAGTCATGATCCGAACTAGATCATACATAGTAGTTAACTGTGGCAGCGTATCATTAACTTATAAATGAAAACTAATCAAGAGAAATATTTTTGGTTGTTGCTTTTCTGACCAAACACAATAATTTCAGTTTTCCTCATCACTGCTTATGTGTGCTACCTTGGCACTGGGCTCCTCGATGCTTTCCTTCACAGGAATAGGAACTCTTTCCAGCAGCTTCTGGAGCTCCAGCTTCTCCTCCTAAAAGACAAAGCTTTGTGTTAATATTTAACTTCAGCATGTTTCAAACCACCGTATCTGTCTGGAGTCGACATACCTCTCTCACTGTGATGTTCCTGAACTCTGAGGAAAGTGAAAAGACTCTGAAGAGCTCAATCTCACTGAGAGTGGGTTTCAGCAGCTGGTTGTAGGTTTGAATGGAGTCATGAGTGATGTAGAAGTGACTGGCAATGCGTCCCAGGTCTGTAACCTTTAAGTACAGACACACAAAAGTCAACCATTAATATTATGAAATCCAATTCATAGTTAAACACTGGAACCACAAAAAGACATTAAAACGCCAACCCATCTGGAGAGGTCTATACCTGGAAGCTGCCGGTCCTCTTGTCATATTTGATCAGGCTGTTCTTGTCCAGAACATTTGCTGCCGTGTGCACCAGGTCCATCCTGCGCCTCTCCAGCAGGGGGTCTGAACTGCGGTCATCGTGAGAGACTCCATACAGAGTGGGGTTGCGGAGCAAGCGGACGTACAGGTAGGTGTAGCCGAGCCAGTTCACAGCGTCCTGACACACAAAATATGAGAAATTACCCAAACTGAAGAGGAACAGAACATTTGATCAGGTCCTTACGCCTTTAACAAAGCATCTGTACACGACAGTCACTAACCTTTACATTCTGCACGTTGCCCAGTACGATCTCTGCATTCAGCATGTCGGGCAGCTTGCCCACCATCTGACTCTCGATGGGCAGTTGCTGGTTGAGCAAGGACAGATAATACTGCAGCTCTCCGTGGGACGTGATCAGGATTCCCTCTCCCTTGGTGTCGTACTGAGGACGACCAGCTCGACCGAGCATCTGAAATCAGAATTATTACTGTTAGTGACGTTACGAAGACTGCTTCACTGCAGCTTCGTAATGATCCAGTCTATACTGACCTGTAAAATGTCCAGGGCTCCAAGCTCAGTCCATCTGCCTTTCTCTGGGCTGTACACCTGCGTTCCTTTGATGATGACGGTGTGTGCTGGCAGGTTGACACCCCAAGCCAGAGTGGCTGTAGACACCAGAACCTGAATGTGTCTATCAGCAAACAGATCCTCTACCAGCGTACGGTCCACTCTGGTCATACCAGCATGGTGGATCGCGAAACCATAAGGCAGCAAATCCTTCAGCTCGAGGTTCTGGGATTTGAAAGTTCAGGTGTAAATCAAACGGGACTGAGCACCAAAGAAACTTTGAATTTGGTCATCTATCTCGGTGGAGTTAACTCACCTTGCACTGCTCTGCCTCAGTTCTCAACACTTCTGTGGATGCTGACCCCTCTCTTAGGAAAAGACCCAGTGTGTCCTTCTCCAAGCACATGTCTCTTATAGCCCTGGCGGTCTTTCCCGTCTCCTTCCTGGAGTGGACAAACACCAGCACCTATTGGAGACAAATGAATGTCAGCAGTCTTTCAAATCTGGTTACACACTGTTGAAGACCAACGTTAGTTCAGCAGGTAGTGGTGATCACCTGCATATGTAGTTACAGAGTTCTAAATAGTTGTGGATCTAGTTTCTTCCTCACAGTAATAAGGTCAGTAAATGAGGTTACCTTGGAAGAACAAGTCAGACAGGACTCACCTGGTTCTTTCCAGCATGCTCCATTATCTTTTCATACACAATCTCATTCATGATCTGGAAGCGTTTGATGGCCTTCTTCTCTGTGATGCCGACATAAGTTTGCTCCAAGGGCACAGGGCGGAAACTACAGAGGAAAAACGGGTGGTTATCAGATGAATATGCAAAAAGTGCAACTGATAAAAAGCATGTAGCTGTGGAAAGTGTCGTCTGAACTCCAAACATGATTGCTCATGTGTTAACCTTTTTTTTTTTTTACCTGTTGTCGAAGTAGAAGAGTCCCTTGGCAGGATCTACACGCAGGCAGGTGGCCACATCCTCGTAGTTGGGAAGTGTGGCGCTGAGACCCAGCAGACGCACATCCTCCTGGGTCAGCTCCACATTGCGGATGGTCCTCGCCACGAGAGATTCCAGCACGGGTCCACGGTCATCGTGCAGCAGGTGGATTTCATCCTGCGTGATACATTCACTTAGTTATCATGAGAGTCTATGTCGAATAAATTTGGTTTATGATGCGTGTTTCCTGACAAAACCCTTCTTCAACACATTGACATCACTTACAATGATAATTAGGCGCACTAGCTGGGTGTAGGTACGCTCTCCACCTTTACGGGTGATGATGTCCCACTTCTCCGGGGTGCACACGATGATTTGAGTAGCGTTAATCTCCTCTTTACAGAGCTGGTGGTCTCCTGTCAGCTCAGACACCGTGATGCCGTAACTTGCCAAACGCTGGGATGAAAAGAGAAGTAAAAGCGTTTTTTTTGTAGATCTCAACATGTAAATGACCTCAGAGTGTGTATACAAGGCTCTGGAGGAGAGACGAGGCTTACCTTACTAAAACTTCCCACCATCTCTTGTACTAGTGAGCGCATAGGTGCGATGTAGATGATTTTGAAGTCATCCACATTTATGGTTCCATCTAGATTTATGTGCTTTCCAATTTCCCTCAACATTGCCATCAGGGCAACGTTGGTCTTACCAGCTCCCTGTGTGCACAAAGAAAATCAGAATTATAGAAAAAAAAAAGTACACTTGGGAGAAACTGTTACAATGCTTTTGGCTTTAACAACATTTTCTTACCGTAGGTGCACAAACAAGCAGGTTCTCATCCGTCTCCATGGTGGTTTTGAACAGCTTGCTCTGGATGCGGTTCAAGGTTTTGAATCCTTCAAATCCTGCCTGGGCATACTTTGGCAGCTTCTCAATAGCAACAAGTACCTGATGACATGATGAGATTTAGGTCATTAACAAATCTAACCAGTGGATATCAAGTAGAAACCTTTGAAATGAGTCGTAATGAGACACACAACCAACAAACCTCATCGTCAGCAAAAGGCTTGGGTTTGAGGGCGGGCACATGAACCTCTTCATAACCTTTGCGCTGTTTGCGAAAAGAGCCGTCTGGCAGCTGGCAACGCTTGTTGGCCATGAAGTGGCTGCCCTGGGTAAAGGCCAGATCCTCGAGGTCTAGCAGCTGCCGAGGGGCCAATGACTGTTGGCGAAGCAGAAAAGAAAATGTCAACTTTATTGTATACATACCTGTATGGCAGTGATACAGATGCCAATTTTATCACCCAATGTAGTGAAACTACAACTGTCAACCTGCTCACATGATGTGACAGTGTTGCATTATTTACCTCTCCGTGGTCAATGTCCATCGCTTCCAAGTCATCAACACGAGATTTCCTCACCCTCTCCCTGCGAGATCGCTCCTCCTACAAACACAAAATATCACGTGACGGACTGAACAAGAAAATCAATTTATGCAAAAATGTTCACATAATTCAACAGACAACTGGTCTTACTCTAATAATATCCTCCTTCTCTGTCTCTTGCAGCTGGTAAAGAATCTTTGACAGCTCCTGATCAGACTCCATCTTTCCTATGATCCGTTCCTTCTCTGCCTCACTCTGAGCGCTTGCCAGCATGGTACAATACTGAACTGTGTGCCAGAAGGAAGAACAAAATGATCAACTTCAAACAGGCGAAAAATACAACGATCTGAAACCTTGTCATATTACAACACAGACTTACTCATGCGGCGATGCTGACGGAGGATTTTGATGAAATCGAAGGTGTTGAATCCCAGCAGCAACACCAGCTGGTTCTCACATTCTCTATCATCGCTGGCCGTCTGTGAAATACAGAGAAAGACGACGGATGAGCCAGTATGACAAAGATACATGTATCTGCTCCAAACAAAATAAGATGACAAACATACCTTCAGAATTTCCAAGACTTCATCAGCCTTCTTTTGTGAGACAATGGCATCGTCATAGAAACGGCTGAGCTGACGCTGGAGCCAAAAGGCATCGATGTCTCGAGGATGCAGATCTTTTTTCTTCACCGTCATCACATCACCTGTGGCGCCAAGCTACATGAGAAATAATTTATTATTACAATAGTTTGTATTAATTCACAAAAACTTAATGCAGTACAGGTATTGATGTAGATGTTGCACTTACATTGGCTGAAAGAGTGCAGCCCAGTTCTGCTTCCTCTCCTTCACTGTCTTCATCCGAGTGTTCATCTCGTACCTCACCAAACTGGTCTTCATCCCCTTCCTACATAATAAGAAAAGAAAAATTAGGGACACAACCTATTCAGCCCAAATTTTTCAAAGCTAAAACTTTTGAGCTGCATCTGCTCCAACTTCAGAGTTGAAATTCTTAAAGAAAAGAAAAAAAATATCTTCACCTCTTCATCAGATTCAAACTGGACGTTCACACCATACGTTTCATCGATGTTGTCATCTGGGGATATAAAATATAGTGAGCAATCACAAAAAAATTGACAGATAACATGAGACCGTCAGCAAGGTGGCTTCTGTTAGACTAGAGCAAAAAGTACTATAACATTACTCCGTAGCTGCTTCCCATGTACTTACCCATGTTCTGTAAATCCTTGTCCCCCCCATAGTCTGTGATCTTCTTGCCCAGATTGACCAACACATGGTAGCGAGTGTCATCAGCGGGTCCAAGAAGCTGCTCGACTTCACGCCGCCTTTCTTTATCCCTCATTTTGTCATTCTTCAGCACTGCTAACACTTCATCAGCCGCTCCACATAGGATATCCCGTGGCTGCAGATGAGATATAACACCCAAGTGAAATGACACATAAGGTGTTGGTGACTGATGAAAAGAAAATAACACGAGATGACTTTTCAAAAGCAGCTGTTGTCATGTTGACTGACCTGATCTCCCAAAGCAGCATGAATGAAGCTGAGCAACACCTCATAGGTCTCTCTGGTTTCTTTGGTTTTTGGCTTGTACACGATGCCCACCATTTCATCAATGCCTTCAGACAGAAGGGTAAAGCCCTTCATTTTGTTGATATCGTGCCTGTCCTCATCTCTTTTTCGCCTCCTGTATAGACCGGTTTAAGGAGACAGGATTAAGGCTAGTGTCACTCAACAGGGACAGGAACAACAAAACTAATGTTCATTAAAAAGATCATACATGAAAAGCTTTAGCCATGTCAATGGCCAATACTTTCCAGAGTTGAGCACAGATTTTTTTGTTTTTCCTTCATCTCAATGCAGAACGAGAATCACCTTGCAGAGCCTTCAAACATTACTGAAGGATAAGCCATTACAGTCAATATTTAGAAACTATAAGTTTTTCAAAGTTATGTTATCAGTGAGCTGTAAACCAAATGAAAATACATATTGTTTTGAAACACCAGTTCGTGATAACATCAATGAATTTGATGTGATCGGTGAGAATATCAAATGCGCTGGCAAAAGGCAATCACTGTTTTGCAATTGACTTTTGGACTTGATTGTTTATATTATTCTTTTAAAAACAAAGATTATACCGATTAATGTTTTTATTCTTATCTGGATTTGAAATTTCAACGATAAGAAAAGCATTAAACAGTGAAGTAAAAATGAAAAATGTCAGCTTCCCAAAAACCTTTTGAACACAATGTAAAAGACAATGTAACAATTTCAAGGGGAAAAAACTCGATAACGTTAAATGTTCAACCCATACACTTCAGTGTATGTGGAGGTAATTTCAGTTTGCTGCTTTAACTTGGCAAAGACAGCGAAATATGTTGTTGACAGTACTGACTTGTCTCGTCTCTCCTCCAGCTTCTGAGGTTTGGTCCTCTGTGCCTTGTCACCCATCTTGGTCCCCTCCAGCTTCCCCACCAGGGACAGGACCTCTCCGGTGGGCTCATCTCTCCGTGTGCGGTCGATCAGAGAGCGATCAGCTTGCAACACCAAGTTTGAGTTCTAACAACCAAAACACAAAGACGACGGGATCAGTCAATGACTTTCCCCACTGTTCACGGCTACAGCTAGGCTAACTGCTAGTTAGCAAGAAGGCTAGCTAAACAAGAAGCGACCCGAATTAAAAACATTTAACCTCGCTTTTTAGTTCGATAATATAACAACATATAAAACTTCCCACTTCTCATATGTTGGTGTTTATGTGTTTCTATGCAGACATACTCACCGCTTTGTACTCATACTGCAGGCTACGAGCAGTAACATCCGCCATGGTGCGGCTTTCGTCTGTTAGCTTCTACCGCTCTTTTTACTGCCAGTGAACCAGACCGCCGACTCTAAACATCCACAGAGCTGACCTGACTCTGCCTTTTTCACGGAGACACTGTGAGCATCGGTGCAGAGTTTAGATTTGTAGCATAAGGTACTTTTCACAGTGTCCGAGTTTCACACAAAGTGCGTTTCCCATACGTTACAATGGCTCCGCTAACACGAGCGCACAACAAGCTTTGCCGAGACTTTCCTTTTCCGGTGTCACAGGTTAGATCAGGTACAGACAACAAAAACGAGTAGCGCCCCCTGCAGGCCTCCTTCATTTCAGCACACTTTCGGTCTTAAAATTTCCCACCCACAATAGAGTATTTACAGACAACCCCTTCCATCTTTGCCTTTTCATCCTTGGCTGCATATAACGATAGATTAACAATGATTAACCCTATCGGTACAACTGCACTGTGAATGGTCTGTTAAACCACATCCACGGACAGATTTTGATACAGACATGTAGATCTCTTTGTAGCTGTGTCACTTTGTGGTCATTTCACATCCTTTTGTGTTTGTTTCACATCTGTTCCATCTCTTTACACATTTATGTATGTCTCTTTACTAGTTTTGCTTCTCTTAGTGGTGTTTTAGTGGCCTTTTGCATCTTTTTGGCAGTTTTACTTGTCTTTGTGGTCATTTTAAGTTTTCATGGTCATCTTGTGTCACCTTATAGCTGCTATTTTGCATCTCTTTGTGGTCATTTTGTATCTTCCTCACTCTGTCTTGTCTATCATTTTGTCATTTTGTGTGTCTTTGTTGTGGTCTTGCACCTCTTTGTAGTTGTTTCCTCTTGTGGGTTGGCCAGTTTAGTGATCCATCCGTGACCGCAAACCAAGCCCAATATTTTAAAAAGAAAGATTTCATGTTGCATTCAGGTATGATGGTTGATCTATCTAAGAGATCAGACTTGTCCAGATTTGATCAACAGTTCCTTCTGTCCCACAAAAAAATAGATACAAAATCCATTTAACCATACTTTGTATATAGTTCATCTGTGGAGCATTTATTCTTTTTTTTTTGTTTGTTTGTTTTTTTAAACACTGCAGTTCTCTTTTGAAAACCTGAAACCCCTGTTATGTTTCCTAAAAAATATCAGAATGATTATTTATCTATTCATTTTAAAAAGGCTATAACCTAATACACTGGTGAATATAGATCTTTGCCAACTTCCTGGTTGTGTCAAAAAGGAGGAGACATCCCTCTCTATTAATAACCATAAACTCACTTTATGTTTCCATGAAATTACATGTGCAATGTACACAATAGCTGGATGCAAATAACGCTGTGCAATTTTTTAAAATGCTATATAATGTAAATGCTCTGTGTAATATGTTTCAATATTTTCAATACTTTTTTTGTTTTGAATCTGAATGCAATTACGTATTTCTCTGTTTGCACATTACGTACATATCTTTGTAAATATCTCTTCAAATTCAAGTACTTATATTGTACACATGTTCTTATTTATGGTTGCTTTTTTTTTCTACTTTATTCCATTGTTATACTTTTTTGTTCTACCTCGTTTTCCTATGCTGTAGTAACAAGTGAATTTCCCCGGTGTGGAATCAATAAAGGTTTATCTTATCTTATTCCTGTTCATATAATATGTACATACTCTAAGTATGTATGCATGTGCCTTAGTAATTATGTAGTGATGTGTTTCACTTGGATATGTGTCGGTCCTGTTTGATGTATGGTAAATGGACCGTGCTAATACAGCATTCACATCCAGATGGCAGCATCGAGAGCAACTTGGAGTTCAGTGTCTTGCTCAAGGACAGTTTGACTTGTGGACAGGATGAGCCAGTGATCAAACACCAACCCGGCGATCAATGGACGGTCTCCTGAGTCATAGATGCCCGCAAATATGTACAAATGCTTCCTGTGAGTATTCATTATACATGGATGTGAAAGTGAAGTGATATGACAATTGTATGTGCAAATGCTGAACATGCTTGTGTGTGCATGCTGTGTGTATGTATGCAAAAAGGTGTTATTTTTAACCCAAATTACTTCTCTTACTAATGTACTATGAGATGCAGTGGGCACTTAAGATAAAATATAGAAACAATGATACGTAAGTGAGACACACACACACACACAGTAGAGGAGGAAGATGCAGTTAATGTGGGTGTGACTGTTTACATGAAAGAGAGGAGGTGTCTTCATGTTTGTATTTATTGCATGTCACTTCATGTAACTTCCAACCACTTTGCACATCTGGCAACAACATCTGCCATTTTCAGGTGGCCATAATCTCTAAAGTCTTTCGTCTAGTGAGCCAGCTTTTTAACCTCAGCCGCACCCAATGACAGACAGAGTGAGACAGGGAGAGAGGGTGACATGGATAAATGGGCTGCACACATCAGTGAAACAAATTATAGGTTAACGTGTGTGGTGGGTGGGCGAGAGATTACTGACAATGGAGTGTGTGTCCAGCTTTTTTGCACATGTGCACACACACACACAAAGTGTGATTCAGGATGTCTGCAGTTGTTCCAGGTCATATTTGGAGTGTGGTTATCCTCCTCTCATCTGTCACTGCATTAGTTATGAAGTGCACTCTTCTGTCCCCTCTGGCTTTAAGGACAGGCAGACGTCGTCAGTGATGACTTTACCTTATAATACATTCTCAGTGACTGAATTTAGACACCTTAATAACAACCTTGAGTTTGAATATTAAAAGGAGCTGATGTTTTTCACCCAAAATGCCTTTGTGTAAATCCTCCATTGTACTTAAGAATTGCCTCCAGACAATGTGATCTCTGTAGCTTTCTGTCACAGGGACACCACATGAGCACACCTCAGCTGTCTGAGCAGCTGTTGCCATGATGCCATCTGTGAACACACTTTGCCCCCGGAGCTCCTGACAGGAGTGCGAGAAAACACATCGTCTCTGAGACACACACATCATGTGTGTCCTGCATGTACAGCGTTGGCCTAGATCGAGTGGAACAGGATCATTTTCTTCCAGGGTCTGGGGATTAATACTTCCTGTGTGACCCAGACATGGTTTGGAAAAAAGTCTCTTGAGCAAAGTTTACAGCCTGTGCTGCCAGCTCTCTGTATTAACACGAGGACGCTAAAGAGGCCGGGTTAGCCTAGGTAAAGTATTACAGAGCAATGCTGGAGTTCCTGACATGTGGCTCCTACACTATTCTTGTCCTGACTCAAATTAGTTCCAGCGTTCACTCTTCACCAGCTTGTGCTGATTCATCATTAACTTCATCTTCCCAAAACAGCCTCATTTTCAAAGTCATATTTACTGTGCTAAAATATAATGCACCTGATGACTCCGACGGGTTTATCTCCACATAAAGGATCATAAACTGTGTGAAACTGTTGAAAACAAAAGGTTGAAATAGCCAAACACATTTTACTAAAACTCCAACAATACTGAGAAATGGTGAGCTGTGCAAGTCAACACACAATGAGGCTTGGTAATGTCTCTCTGTACAGTTTTATTTACATGATACTATTCTGTCGTAATGCTGGATAGCAAGATTATATGTAATACATAAATATCAACACAGTTTGTTGTTTTTTCATTTTTTGTACAAATTTGCATATAACTAAGAATCAGAAAGGAAAAACTCAAACGGATACATACAGTTATCTTTTAAATGAAAAACACATCCTTACAGGGGAGGAAAAAAAGGGGATTAACACAAGTCACAAACATACGTGGGTTTCAATGTGTCAGGCAGCCATGAAAACACACTTTTGCACAGGTATGTGCACGTGCACGCGCACAAATACACACACGCACACTTCTCTACGGTGCTCTATAGCAGACACACAGACCAATAGCTGTTAGACAGATGAGAAGTTACATCTAATCTTGGTATCTATTATTTTTCATAAATCTAGCTCTGGCATGCTCCTGTAGTTCTGTAAACATGTGCTGATAAACCGGGTAGCTCCAAAGACAAAAGGGTTGGGGAACAACACACCCACCCACCCAAATACACACACGCGCACACACACACACATACGCGTACACACACGCGCACACACACACACACACGCGTACACACACACACATCTCACATGAACGTTCTGTTAGCGCATTTTAAAAAATAAAACAGAAAAGAAAATCATGGTTCACATACTCTAACTCCACAAATGCACTGAATACATGCGCTAACATCAGTACAATATCAATGGAAGAGAAAAAAAAAAGCTATTACAACATAACAGATAATTGTCTCTCAGCAAATAAAATGTCGGAAACCCTAAGTTGAGTGATGCCAAATATTTCTGAAACACTAATGCAGATGTAGAGTAACTCATGCATTTATCCCATTCATTCATGCCCCTACAATATTGTAGCCTAAAGTCACCAAGTTACCAGCCCTGCCAGGGAAGGGTGCCATCCTTCCTCTCAGGCCACACGTCGGTACACACAGCCCTGCACCAGGCGTCTGAGATTACAATCTGAGCTCAGACCAGTTGGGGAACTCCTTTACCCATTATATCCATTGAAAATGTTTAGACTCAGTGAAACGTGGAGTAATTTGTTTGCCCCTGTCTAGCATGATACCTCCAGCCATAATGGAAGCAGCCTCGTCACAATCAAACCGATCACAGTCGACACAGACTTGATCACAGGGTCACTGAGGCTGACTATCAAGATGATCCATTGTTCTGCTGGGGTCAAAGCTGATGAAAACAAAGTAAAAGGGAAGACGACAAAGCTTAACGCAGCAGCTGTGAGGTAGGTAAAGCTAGGAAAGACAGAGACAAAGTAACAAAGCCCCTTGTGCATGGTGGGGGACAGTTGTACGGTTCTCCAAACATTGACTGACTCCAGTAGCAACAGGGCAGGGAACACGAAGTTCAAAACGTTGAAGGACACAACTCTTGTGGACTGTTACTGTGTAGTCTGAACGCTTTGAAAGACCAGCCAGTGTCTGACACATGACAGGGTCCGAGTAAAATGGCTGTTTACGGTTTGGCACAAAATGGCGCCTGGTTAGGGTGAGAGGAGCACAGCATATCCTGGACAGTTAGCCTGGGCTGCTTTTAATAAGACAATACATATTCTTAGAAAAAAAAAAGGACTCAACAGCGGCAAAAATCACACCACAGAAAATAGGATAAAACAAACTAATGAATTAATCAAAAAAAGGAGAAAAGTGATCATTCATGCATCTCCCTCAGACAGGATCTTTTCATTTTTTTCTTCTTTTTTTCCCATTATTTTCTTGAGGTTGTAATTTTGTAAATCAAGTCCTTTCAATCCTCACTCATGCCAGTGCTCATTTCAAAGGTTCACACTCATATTCCAGTCTTTGTCAAAGGTGTTGTCATCGTTGCCGTCACTCCTGATTTTGTCAAATCTATATTCTCTGGATCTTGTCAGCCACCACAACGGGGTTCTCTTTACGGATCTTGGCGGCAGCCTCGGCCTTGTAATCATATGGACAGTTGTGCTTGTCGGAGTACCGGTGGATGCCACAGAACAGGTTGCCACAGCGACAGTCGAAGCCTGGAAACACAAAGGTAAGGAGTCAAAGCTAGAACCAGAGAGGTGAACAACTACACAAGAGAGGTGCTAAGAACACTCCTAGTCTTTCCATCTCTGACCAGTAAAACAGTTATCACTGACAATAATAATGTGTTGAATCAGCTGCCCCTTCGTGTCGTGTCCCCCTTGCTCACCTGTGAGGCCCACCCTTTTGCGGCACATGAAGCACCTGTTCTTCTTAGGTTTGGGGGTGTCACCCTTGCTTTCTTCACTGCTGGAAGAAGCTACAGGAGTAGGGCTAGAAGCAGCAGGCTGGCTTACAACTACAGATAAAGACAAAACAGGGGGAAAACATACATATTAGTCATGCTGGGTTTAATTTACCATGATCTGATATCTTTAACCTGCAAGCAGCAGATGAACGAGTTTTGTTCATATTTCTGTATGACATGCAAACACACTGGCAACTGAAATTGTGTACTTTAGTCCTAAACGATATTAATTAGTGCATTCCTTATCTGTAAATTGCCCTGTCTCGTTCTTGGCAGAAACTAGCGCATTACTCTGAGAAAGCCTCTGGCAGTCTGCATCAAATCTGAGAATGCCCTCTGGTGTGGAGGTATTTTTAAACAGATTTATTTTTAGGCAGCCTCTCTTTCTTGGAGGCTGTAAGTAAAACCAACAGTTGGGCTTAAGGTATGCAGTGAAGCATTAAAAATAAACTGAGGCTACAGTGGGTTCTATGGGGTGATGTTTGCCTTAAGAAGTCTGTATGTAAGAAGTCACGTGCATGTGTGTCTAATGTCTGCTCGCCTGTCTGTTAACTTCAAGTGTCTTTATGCGTGTCTGTGAGTTTTACCAGGCTCTAGGGGTTCTGGCTTGTCCTCTCTCGAGATGCTCATCTCTGTCATTTGTTGAGTCACAGGAAGAGAGCCTTGAATAGTTCTGAAGGTTTACATAAAGGGAGACAGGGAGGGATGAGCAGGAGACCAGTCAACCAACAGTTCACATATTCTCCAATTTTAAGAACAACCTCGAACAGTCAAACACATCCAACACTGACCTAGACATGTCGGGTGAAGAGGCGGGGGAGGCATCAACCTTGGCTAGACTGGCTTCTAGTCTCTGAATGGCTGAGGCCTCTGAGGTAGGACTAGCAGCTGAACCTGGATGAGAATGGAGAGAACTCCATTAGACAAAACTCAAACAGAAAACAGAATTGTTTACAATCAATACAAAGTACAAAAAAATGTATAATCATGGGTGAAGTCAGAGAGGAATACTTTTTTTTTTGTTTGACATCATAAATGTCTAAAAGGAGTGAACACCCCCCAAACCTTGAACAGTGTCATGAAGAAAAACAGCTGTCTTTCATTACACAGAGTGGAAAAACAGAGAGGGAGGGCAAGGGGGAGGAGAGCTGGGAAAATACACTGACTGGCCTAGAACTGATTGTATTTCAAAACAATGTCTACACTTCCTCAAGTCACTCCTTATCTCTAGCTGAAAATATATAGAACGAGCCTCGTTTATTTGTTTACATCATAAACACATGGCCTCTGTAATCAATCTGGATTGCATACTATCTGTTTTTAGTGTATTTTTGTGTGCTGTCTTACCCATAGGGCTGAGGGGGCTCATGCGGTCACTGCTCTGCTGCCGTGTCAGGTGTTCCTTATAACATACGGAGCACATACCATTGGTTCTCGGGTTGCCATAGAAACCGCAGCCTGTGGCACAAAGCATGGGCACCGGGCTCTGGTTCGTCTCTTGGGCCATTGCTAACAGAATAAAAGAGAGACAGAGTGAGAATGCTTATTAAAACACACACGCACACATAGAAAGCATTTTTCTGCATGAACACCTTGATGTCGGATACAACTGAAGGCTAAAACATTTTCCATCACAGGACACATTTCCCTGTGTGTTGCAGTGTCAACAGGGCCGACAGATAACAGGAGAGTCGTATTATGAAAATTTAAGAACAACATGCCTGCCTGTTTTGACTTGCCCTTTAGCATGAATACAGTAATGAACGCTTCACCACAGGAAGCCCAGAGAACAAACAACACTCAGTGTGTTCTGTTCAGCACCTTTGGCAAAAGCTGGACTCTGTTCTGTCCCACAGCTTTGTTCACTGTTGTGTCCCCCTTCCCTCCCTCCATCTCTTCCACCCCTTCACCCCTTTTCACAGTTCTGAGAACAGTTTGGCTCTTCCTGGAATTTGACCCACCTCATTTTCATATCTGTGAACCGCTTTCTTTAAACTTTCTTGTATAATGTCTTCCTTCCTCGTAGCTAATTACAGACACAGAGTTATAGTCATTTCCTCATAACTTAAGGCAATTATGTTTTATGTTAATGAAAAAGGTCACAATTGAACAATAGGCCTCCGGGCTAACCTGAAACCTTATGACTTATGAAGTAATTGTGTGTCATGATTATGACAAAAACAATTATTGACAATAACTACCACTCCCTCAACGGCCTATTCTCCGCCTCTATCTAGACAAAAAATGACGCTCAGACTCACTAGCAGTATCTCAGCCAAAGAACAAAAACAACACACTGGGTAAAACAATATTCAGTCTTCACCAAGATAATGAATGAGAATGAACAAAGCAGGTCGACAGTTTCAGAAAGTACTCCCCTCCCCACCCCGTGGTTCTTGCCACAAAAGGCATTTCAAAACTTCCAGAGTCATTTCTCCCCACACATACGCCCAGAAAACTAGCGTGTATGTGCGTAAGTTGGTGAAACGTGTAGCCCTATGACGTTGTTGCCCCGTCCTGCTGCAATGCAATACAGCAGGAAGTTGCATAGTGGGAGACGCTGCCTGTGAGGCAACAGATCAAAAACACCATGGTGAATGAACAAACAGACAGACAGGAAGGACTAGATTAGTTAGTTAAGAGGTATCCTGTCTGCCAGTCCTGCCCTGGCTGTTTTACAAATCATCTGATCAACTGATACTAGACTCAAAAAACACAACAAGCATCTGGCAACAGTATCATACTTCCCTTGTAAACAACCTTTGGCCCTGTTGTGCTCTAACATGGCAGCTGCTTGCTCATCTATATTCTGGTCACAGACACAAACAGGACAGGCGAGCTTAATGTTCCAGGAGAGGCTGGCAGTTGTTTCAGAACGTCCTGTCAACTCACTCGAGGTATACTGATCACACCAACAAGTGCTATTAAATCTTCAGCTACCCCCCACCCAACCCCTCCTTCCTCCTCTCTTTCTGTGCCCCTGCATGCTATCCCAGCCGTGTCAACAAAGGGTTTCCTTGGAAAAGCCCACAAAGACCTTCTCTCCCTGTGCGTCACATGTTCAACTGCTGACTGCTGAAAAATATCAGACATGAGGTCTGAGCCAGAGGTTGGTATGAATGGTGTAGCTTGAAAGATTTTTTTCTTAACAAATGACCAGCAGAATCAGTCTCTTTAAACCCAGTAACAACAGTTTATTATATAGATAGCTACATTTAGATTGTAAGATTTGAGCTACACATCTAGATTACATGTTCTTGGACAAGGTCTCTGAGCTAAAACAGCCCCTAAAAAGAAGGATATCAATTTAAACCAAGACTACATCACAGCTGACAACAAAAAGTACACCAAAAAGGAACGACAAACAAACATGACAAGGCCCGTAGCAGTTAACAGATTAACCATGGCTGTTGACTTTCTGACACAAAGGAACAATGGACAGTGTGGTTCAGCTGTCACGTTTGGCCCCAGCTGTCAGACAAACAGCAAGCATGTTAACCTACCCTTTACTAAGACTTCTCACAAACAGGGATAAGGTAGGAGGTAAAAATCACCCAGGCTGAGCATGTTTAAATGTGCCTAGCTTTCAACCTGACACACACACACTGCATACTTGAGAAGTTTTGAATGTTTAATGATCAAAGGAGGTCTTTTAGAGAGAAAAGAGCACACATGCTGCTCATGAAATATAACATATTTTTGTTTATGTTGTCATTATCACCAACTGGGGATCATCACTCATCAACCTTGATTAATTAACAGTTATATTAGTAATTACTGCTAGTAAGCATAACAAATACCCTGTGTCTCGTTTCCTGACACTGGCAGGAAGATGAAACTACCAGACTATGCCATTTATCACGTGTTGTGTATTGTAAAATACATCAGACAGGGCAAGTCAGGGGCTTTCCAGTACAGGGGGAGATTACCGGTCACAATCATTCACCACCAACTTCCTTTCACAAAAAATCCAAACACTCAACATTAAAATATGAAAACTTGTCGGACTTGAAATTGTGCCATTTGGTTTCTATGGGGTGAACATCTGAACGCACTTTGAAAGACAAAGGTGTGATCATCTCTAGCAAACAAAAGGGGAAGACTGTGCTCCTATATCAGCCGCAAGCTTAGCTCATATTTCAGGCCCTGCTGGGGTAAAAACTACTGAGTCACACTGAAGGACAGAACAGAAAAAAGCCTGTTGTTTTGTTACAAGCACACAGTGATTATTCTCTTTAAAAAGGGGCAAAATGTTGCAAATAATCATTAAAGGCGATGGTAAGGAAACAGCACTGATGTTTTCTGAAATAACCCACAGTCTAGACATTGTGGTCTCTGCTCCCTTTGTTTCTTCTTTCTCCCTTTGTCTGCAATCTCTCTGCTTCCTGTTTAGACATCGTTTTGTATCTCCTCGTTCTCGCAGCATTTCTATTAATAAACCTTTTCTACGTATTTTCAACGAAGCATTGAGAACAACCTCTATTATATAATCACACTTAAGTACTTAGAAACGACTTGGTGGTGCCACATAGCTCTTAACACCGAGCAAATCTCGTTTTCTCCAAAGCTGAAACTACTGCAAACACCGGGCAGAGCTGTACTGGCACTTCATTTAATATTTAAGCAAATGCTCTGTAGAAATTTCAGAGCAACTCTCTCGCTCTACTTGCCTATTCGGCTTATGAATTTTCTATTTGTAGACAGGAATTAGCTGGCTTTGGTTCCCCATCCCCCAGCTACAGGCAAATAGAAAAACAGAGACAGTAACCAGCACTAGCTAGCTCCCTCCCTTGTTTTTCCCCTCGAACAGACCGAGTCACGTTCGAGTGCTTGTGATATTTCCATTAAGGAGGATGAGATGATAGAGGTAGTGTTGGTGGTGACAACATCCACCAGCAAACAACCGGAAAAAAAAAGAAAAAAGAAAGAAAAAAAAGCTTGTTTACCACACAAAACCATAACGCACACACCACCTGACCTTTCAATCCACCGTTAAAGGTCGCCATGACCGACCATCAGCTTAGTTTAAACACCCCTCTTTTCGTTGTTTACCTCGACAAGCTGAGCTCACTTCAAAATTCATCCTTGTCGTTAAGAAAAAACAAAAACAAAACAATAATCCAAGATCATCACCTGCTAAAAATCGATGAAGTTTCTCGCGAGACGACGACGATGGGGGGGGGGAAAGTGGCCGTTTGTCTTGGCAGAAGAAAAAAGGTCGTGGGTTTCAGGGTCCTGGTAACGTCCGTTTCTGTGTCTGGCTGTGTTTCTGTGGCGCTGTCCTCCGTCAGGCAGGTTTAGATGGGTTTAACTGTCCCTTCCTCGCCCTCCTGCCTCTCTTTCTTTCTCTCTCCGTCTCCCGTTCCTTCTGGATGGATGTTTGTTTCCTTCTTTAGTAAGAGGGGTGGCGGATGATGTCACGGGTAAAACAACGTGTCGCCATTGGCTGCCCGCGGAGCCCCCGAGCTCTATGTACAGTTCTGCGGGGGGGGGGGGGGGGGGGGTAGTAGGGTGTGCGCGTGCGCGTAGCGTGTGTTGCGTTATTACACATGTATTCGTCATCCTCCTACAAGGACACGAATCTTTTTATTGAGTAATCCACCTAGATGAATGGATAAATTAATAATGGTGCTGACATGACTGATGACTGTATTTGAAAAAAAAAAACTATGATTAAGAGGCCAATCTTCAGGGAATGCCTCTTTGTACAAGATCCCCCATTTCTGTGAGAGGACACTTTTTGTTGGTAAAAAACAGCCTCGCCCCTCCTATTACATAGTATGATTGTTTTTGTCAGAGGAACAAAGCCAGAGCAGATTTATGACTAAAAAGATATACAAGTCTGTTTGTTAGGGGAGAGCTGAGAGAGTTGACACTAGATACACACACACACACACACACACACACACACACACACACACATTTGTGTTGACATTGAGAGTGTAAACATGTTTTCTAGGTGGTAACAACAAATAAGATGGTGGGTAATCCAAACTGATACCAAGTAATACCAGTAATAGCCTACCAGAATCACAGATATTGATACTAAAACCAATGCTTTTTTATACTTAAAATAGTTTATGCCAAACTTACAGTGCTATTGTCTGTAAATGCAATTTAAAACACAATGGTTTATTTATGTATTACCTTATTTATCTAATTAGTTACCAAGTATGTTTATGGTGTGAATTCTTGAGTGTTCATGTGCACAAAATACGATCTATTGTAAAACCAATGAATCTTTCAATAATGATTCTTAGACTTTGAATAGATAGTATCAATCTGTAAGGTGTTTCCTCCCACCCCTAGTGAGGACCCTCATTTACATAATGCTTTACTTAGCCCCTAGCCTCTAATCCTAACCTTAATTATCACCATTACATGCCCAACCCCAAGCATTTACTCTAAACTGAACCCAAACATAATTCTAACCTTTATCCCAAAACAAAATCTTTACCCTCACACACCTCTCAGAAGATCTGGCCCAAGTGAGGCCAAAATGTCTTCACTTTGGAAACATGTCCTCAATTCGTCTGTACCTCAAATACGTCCTCACAAAGATAAACATAAAGTACAAGAGCATACAGACATGCTTGTGTTGATGTTGAGAGTGCAAACATGTTTTGTGGGAGGTTGCAAAAGATAAGAGCTGAGCAGCACCTAGAGAGCAGGATATTTTCAGGATGCACTGTTGGAAAATGATTGTGAAATCCATTTAGGTCTCTGATGTGAGCAGTTGCAGCAAACAGTGTTGTAACTACCACTGAGGACACTGAGGTCATGAGCTCAGAGTTGTTTCAGGGAATTTGGGGGATTTTAAAGGACCCGAGGAGAAGTTTCTCTTCTGCAGTTAAATTACACACTGAGAGTTTTAAAGTCTGATTCTGATGTTATTTACAGTCCAAATTCTTAAACTTGACCATTTTTGCTAAAAACAGAAATTAAAATAAGGGGATTGTGCTCTATACATAGCATTGTATGGCAGGTCTTGAATAGCATTTAGAAAACTGTGTAGGTAGATAAAATTAGAAGAATATATATTTTAACACTGAAATTAAATTTCACAGACTCTTGGTGGTCAGTCAAATATTTCATGAGGAAATGGGATTAAACTGTGGGGCTCTGGACTCTAGGTATTTCTAAAATTTTGGCTACGGCCCTGGTGGTAAACATGTGAGCTTTTATACTTTAGCAAGTTTTACTTTAACCTCTAATTTAACACCATCAGTAACCCGGGCATATCATGTACCAGTCATAGTTTATGTGAAATATGAAAAAATGTTCCTTGCAGTGTGTCATGTGCACTGTAAATTTGCCCTGCAGGTCTAACAAGTCCCAGCATATTCCCCCACCTTGTCAGTGTCGCGTCACACACATCCCCAGGCACTACAAGCCATGCTGAGCAGAAAACAAATACTTGGGGTGGGACGGCGTAGTGTTTGTGTGTGTGTGTGTGTGTGTGTGTGTGTCTGTGTGCTAGTGTGTTTGAGAGAACATGCTGTCATCTATCAGTGAGTGGATTCGTGGAAAGACTAGTATAGTCTCGAAGCAGTATGTTTTGCTCCAGTTCAAACTGGAATTCATATAGAAACTGAGAAAACATGCAGCCAGGTGAAAGTAAAAGTGTCGGCTGCTGCTCATCTTCCCCTAACGTTTAAAGGGGAATATACTTATTATGATATAGTATAATTAAAAATGTTTTAAGCCAATTTGTCTACAAAAGGAGTCTGACAGGAATGTATTAATTAAATTAATTTTTTGTGAGTGTAAGACTGTGTCTAGATAAATTAATCAATTACGTAGATCTGTCTGTGCTGTATGCATGTATTTGGGGGATTTTCAGGAGAAAACATTAGTGTAAAAGTGTGGAATGTAAATGTGACCTGATTTTCTACATAAATAAAACATACAAACTGTAAAAAAACAGTCTCACAAATTTATATTTTCCAGTCATAAAGACTGAGACAGTTGAGGAGAACTGGTCGTTGATTAACAGCAGTACTCTGAATATTTGCTTAACAACAAAGTCTGATCATCTTTGATCAGATTGCTAATCTCTGATAACTGTAGTGAGACAGTTGGTGACTGTCTGAGTCACCATAACTGCAGGACGGCCAGCAGTTATCTGAGTCATTTACAAGCTTTAATATCAGTTGTTACTGTGTGGAATGAGGAAAAAAAGAAAGAAAAAGAACAGGAGTCATCATTATCACAAGGGCACGAGCAAAACATTCACACAAATAATTTTCAGTAATTTATTTAATATGAGATGATGTTAATGATGTCTATAGCCTTTTCACAAAGACTTGCTTTGATGACAGTGAGCTCATTTGCATATAATTTACAACCAGTGTATCAAGGGAGGGTCTTTAACAGCAAGGAACATTATTGTCTGATTAAAGTGACAGTGTAATCAAACAATGCAATCAAATGCGGGTGAGCAAGTGAAACACTGACAGGCACTGAAAGGCCAAGAGCCACACTTTAGATTTTAATATGCAAGGTGAAATTTGAGCATTGCTTGTTAAAACTCATCATGTGGCATCTTTATGCAAATTGTCCTCTGTGTACAGACACAGTAATAGTACGGTTCACTTATCGTATGGATATAAGCTCAAAAGCTTTTCATATGTGAGTAAAGAAAAGCATGGGGGGGGGCTAGTCTGTGTTTTACACTGAAGTCTTTGTGTGTGTATGTTGTGTTAACGCAGCCCCTGTACAGAGCAGAAAAGGAGCATGTGTATGTAAAATGTATGTCTGTTTAGTATGTGAAGGTTCATGGGTTTCAGTGAGGGGAGGGGGCAGCTGAGGAGAGAGTGGGAGGTGTCAAGTATCATTACCCATCCCCCCTCGCTGTCATAGCTTAGCTTCTATATGTGTGTGTATGTGTGTGTGTGTTTGTATGTTTTGGTATCATTCTGTGTGTGTGGGGGTGGTTGGGGGGATAATTGTTATTTTTTTTCACCACCATGATGGATACACATAAGCAGGTGAAAGTGAAAATGTTGCCATGACAACATATGCATACAATTTGCAGTTATCTTTTTTTGTTGTCTTTCAGTCTGTAAGTGTGTGTGTGTGTGTGTGTGTGAGGGTGTGAAGATTACTTATGTGAATCAGGAACAGCCTGTCTGTAGTTACTAGGCAGATATTGGCCATCCCGACAGACACACACACACACACACACACACACAGACACACACACACACACACACACACACACACACACACACACACACACACACTAACACACAGGCACAGCTTGCCTGTGTCTGGCGTCAGCGTGGTGAGACACTGTTGATAAAGGGGCTATTGGTGGAAATGGCAGCTTATCCATTTACATAAACTGTGTGCAGCGCTTGATAAGCTCTGCACTGAAGTTGACTAAAACCATTGCTTTAAAACTTGATCCCCCACCCTGCTCTGTCCACATTCAACTTCACGTGCAACCCCTTATGAAGGGGTTGAAATGCATGTGTGTGTGTGTGTGTGTGTGTGTGTGTGTGTGTGTGTGTGTGCGTGTGGGCCTGTGTGTGTAAACATAAGTAATTGGAAACATTTCTTGAACAGAAGGTGCCTGTCTGTATGATTCAGGGGAGATGAGGGACAGCTTTGTTGTAAAGCCTTGGTCCTTTTAGTTCCATTTACACTGTCGTTGCTGCAAATTTTGAGGAAAAGGGTGAAACACAAGAAACAAAATAGACAGAAAGCAATACAGAGATTAATAGAGAGCAATAAAAATGGTATCAAATGAATGTGATCTGCTGATTCAGCACCTACTGACCATTCAGTCTCTCACTTGTGCTGCTGCACAACTCCTCTGCCTCTCTCATGAATGTGTTTCTTGTTATTTCTGACCAGGGAGGAGTCCCTTTAAACTCCCCCAGCTCACTCTGTCTAAGCTCTCTCCTTCTTACTTTCTCCTCCCTTTCTCACACACACGCACGTGCGCGCGCGCGCGCACACACACACACACACACACACACACACACACACACACACACACAAACCTCACCTTACATGGGTATCTGGATGATTGTTGGACTAACAAAGTGTGTATATAAATGTGTGTGTTTCTGCAAGTGTGGCTCTGTGGTCAAGCAGAACATATGCTTATAGCAACGTCTTTATATTGCCGTTTACATTTATACCCTGCTCTGTGTGGGTTTGTCCTTTGCAGCTGATATATGAGACTATACGTGTGACCGCATGCCCTGCCTGTGCCGAGCAAATGTGAACCCCTGCATGTGAGTGCGCGCGTATGTGTGTGTAAGCGTGTGAAAGAGAGACAGAGCGAGTGTGTGTGTGTACATGTGTGTGCAGCAGATGTCCTGTGTTCTGTTCTGTTCCCTGGACTGGCTGGTCTTTGTTGCTGCTCCCTCGTGCAGACGGGTCTAGCCACGTGCTTCTCTGTCTGCAAGGACAAGCCACGCCTCCGCCTGTATAATCTGTCAATTGCAGGAGCCAAGTCCCTCCCTTCGCAATACCCATAGTCTGACAGGGCCCGCCTCCATGCTTAATGACGCTGTTTTACTCACGCATACTTACCATGCTCTCTCTCTTTTCTTTTTTTTTTTTCCCTCACTCACACCTACACACTGTCTATCTGTAGCTGTGCCATGGACACGGTGTACAAAATTGAGCAACACACTTCTCCTCCTCTATCTATGTAAACTCTCTATTTACCTTATTTTCTCTCTTGCTCTTGATATGTTGAGGCCTGAAATTTCTTTCCTGAAAAGTTTTCTGTTTTCCTCTACTTCCACAGTGGTGCAACAGTCAGTCCCCCTCATGAGAAACACCCAGAAACAGGAAGAAGGAATTTAGTGAAGGGGAAAACAAAAGAGAAAAGAAAATCCAGCTGTGCAACTGCCAAGTTTCAAAGAAAAGACTTGAAATGTTCCATTTTTTTCTTATTCCCCCTCCATGGAAGTTGTAATGACTTGATTTTAAACTAGGACGACTTTCCAGCAGCAATATTCATAGAAGTCTGTTTTCCTGCAATCTCTCTGAAACTGCAAAAACAAGTATAACCTCTGCTCAAAAGCAATCAATCATCCCAGACAGACTTCCAGATAAACAGCCTGTATCACTGTGAAACTGCACATGATACAGTGTGCTTTAGACGTCTTTAATGACATGTCTCTGTATGCAGTGATTGTCCCATTTTGAATCCCTGAGGCAAAAATGTGTTTATAGTCTGAGTCACACCTGATTACCTGCACTCTCCCCTCCTCAGCTTCCTTCTCTCTCTTTCTCTCTGTTGCTCTCTCTCCCTCTGACAAAAACAAGCCAGGTTTCACCCTTGCAGCCACAACTCCCTGCTGCTTTACGTTTAGCGTCAACAGCTGAGGAGACTTTAATGCTATACAAAGTTCACCAGTTGATTGTTATCAGCTGAGAGGGGCAGGAAGAGGCAGTCATACAGACAGTGGTTGTGCATTTTTTTTGTCTTTTGTGTTGCACTTTGACTTTGGAAAAAATGTTTTTCAGATTGTTATTCATGATAACCCACAACGCTTCTGATACAGTATGTTTTTCTCTGTTAACTTCTGACATTTATTTTTAGCAAGGTACAGCACAATGCCTTTAGACCTCATTCGACAGACTTCCTCTGTGGCTGTGCTGTTTTTCCTGCCTCTGTGACCTGCATTAGAGGGGCAGGGAGCTTGGTGACAGACTGATCATCTGTTGCAGAGCTGCTCTTTGACTCATACGGTACATGCAGGCACTTTGCAGGCCTCGCTAGCCTTTTATCATGCCAACAGATGGATGAATCACTGTCTAACCCCTTGCACACTGATAGCTCCAAATGATTTTAGTGTTTCAACAAAAAAGGCACACTTATCAGAACAGACTGAGACAAGACGAACAGACACATGTGAACTTTTGATTAGATTTGATTGAGCAGTTTGTCAGTTTTACTCCATGATTGTGATAATCCTCTTTTTCCCATGAATATGTCCCAATTTGATTCCCTGTTCTGTATATAAATTATAAAAATGCATTAATTTAAAGGCATTGCATGTTCCAAATATGTAGTCACATAGGTGCTCATACTCAGCTTCTCAAAATTTGACTTTGAAAGTGTGCATTAAAACACTGTATGTGCCAATAAGGCCACATAACCTGTATAAATCCTGCTCCTTAAAAGCTCTGTCTGATCACCCAAACTTAAAGGTTGGCATCTCGCCACATGGATAGTTTGTCCAGGGACTATTTTTTGTAGTAGAAAGTAGTTCAAATGAAAACTGGATCACCCTGACTTCAGACATAACAAAATTTGGTAAATTTGTATTGTTGCGTCATTGTACCCAGTTTTATGTGTATCAGTTTTATGACAGAAATCTCCTCTTACAGTTTGGTGGCCTGTAATTTATAATCAGCTGCACTGCAGTGATGTGTCCATTTACAGTCAGATTCATCTTGGAGTTGTTGCAGTATATTTTGATTCTACTCTCTACTCAAGTGGCCTTGATGACCTCCGTCGCCTCTCTGCTCAATGATTCCTCGTAGCTGCAGCTAACTTTAGCACTGGGAAACTGATCTCTCGCCTACTCTCTCTCCTCCACAACACGCGTGAGTTGATGTGCGTGTACACAAACATGCTTATATGTCTGTTAAGCTTTGGGCTGTCTCTGCACGTGCAAGCACAAACATACACAGACACACATGCAGAAAACAAGTCAGTTAAAGATAAAAATCATCTCTACCAGGCAG
This sequence comes from Seriola lalandi dorsalis, assembly GCF_002814215.2. Lineage (NCBI taxonomy): Eukaryota > Metazoa > Chordata > Actinopteri > Carangiformes > Carangidae > Seriola > Seriola lalandi. Next base: position 1,580,416 of record NW_019525496.1, read on the forward strand.
AGGTGTTGCTTCCTACACATTACAGTATAGAGCAACACTGCCCTCTACAGGTTAATTAGCTTGGAGCTCACCCCTTTGCCTTCATCTTACAGGCTGTAGCTTTATGCACAGCAGGTTGAACGCACTTGTTCAGTCATGTCAGGATGACACCATACTCCACCATACTCATGCTACATTAACTCTGATATTTCAAAAGGTCACATGGTTTGTTCTGCTCAACAGGCTTCTTACAGTAAACATCACATTTTTATCTCTTTTGTCAAACTCGCCAAAACCTTGAGAGAAAGTGGTCCAGGTTGTTGTAAGTCTCCAAGGAATTAATACAACAATTCAACAACATACAACATCCTTCTAAGTGAAAAGTACAATGCATAAGCAAGCCCAAACTTTACACTAACCTGACCCCTAGAGGTAACCAAAAAAAAACAAGAAAAAAAAACCAAACATATATCAACCCTAAAATGTAATAGTTTACATTTCACTGAGTCGCCTTAGTGCGAAAGTTTTTTTCACCACAAAATAATTGTAAAGGCATGCATACAAACATACACATTTAGATGTGCTATATGGCTGAATTAGTCCAGAAACCATCTCAATCACACAAGACTGAGACAACATCTGTGGCTGTTTTCATATTCTTTACCACATTGCGAAATGTCTTTATTATAGTTTCATCTGACAGTGACAGAGGAAAGGCTTTATATCCCGAAACATCTGCACAACTCACACATAAATAATTAGGATAAAGTAACAGACTGAATGATGCTGTTCTATTAGTCATTTTTACACAAACTTGTGAGACACTTATTGAAAGAGACAAAAAAATGAAATGTGAATTTAAAGAAACAGTTGGTCAAGTATTGGTATCATGGTCCCATTTTATTCACCTCTTCACTGTGGCTTTACATAGATTCATATAACTACTTTTAGCCAAAGGTACTCATTTAGAAATGATGAGGATGTGAGTGAGTATATCGAAACTGATGGGTATGTGAATAAACAAAATTGGCAGCTGAGTCATCTGTTATGCTACAATGAAAACACAAAAGCCATGTCCCTCACTTAGGCCTACTGCTCTCATGACCCTCATGTTTTTGTCTTATACACATACACACACACACACACACACACACACACACACACACACACACACACACACACACACACACTGCATCCTTTCCTGTAAAGATGCAGTAGGAGAGAGACCACTCAAACCCTGCCGCTTGGTCCACCTCACATCACCTCACCTCCACTGGATGCTGGGACGACTGTTGTAGGAGATACAGGACCATGACAGGAAGATGCCTCGGGGAGACAGTCTGATCACTTCTGAGAATGACAGTAAGACCGTGACCATCTTTATATCTTCATTACCAAATTGCTATTCTGGTTTTCACATTTTATGGCACAGGTCTTTTGTTCATAGATTCTTGTGCCATAATCTGCTATAAATTATTTTCAATTTTTAGTTTATGGCTGGATGTTCAGTAGGAGAAAATATTACTGATTCTTTAAATAAAGAAAGGCCTTTTGGTCTCTGTCTTTGCAGTGTGTTTATGATGTATTTGTGATAATTGTTTTGAACCTATTTTTGGACAAAACCGTCCCTTTTTATTGAGTTTAATGGAGCCTGAAGTTCATTTATATATATGTATAACATACAAGTGAAAATACTACAGCTGATCAAAGTTTATGATCAAAGGAAGGCCAGCCATCCGCCACCACAAACATATTTATACACTACTTTCTTCCATCCCACTCACTCCGCTGCATATTTGGGAGCTGGCCTCTGGCCTCTGGCTGTCTCCCCCATCCTTTTGGGCTTAGCCACCCCGTCTCCCTTCATTAGACCATTGTTTGTCTCTTTTGTGTCCCTCTGCTGCACATGGCCGTAATGACCTGTGTGCTGGCCACTCCGGTTACACTAAGGACACACATCAAAGGGCCGACTACATAAATATCTGTTCAGTCTGTCAGTGGTCCTTTCTGTTGTCCTCTTCATCCCCCTTTAAGGCAGGACAATAGTGGCAGGTACACAATAAGGTAGGCTAAGCTCTGCCAGTGAAAGGGGTCAGGGTTGTGTTGAGGATATAAAAAATGGACTGGATTTTTAACGCTGAGGTCATCAAAGCAGGCGGAGGTTGGTTACGCCATTGGAGGTGATTAGATGCAGTATATCTTATCATTTTAAAAATACTAATAACACCAACATTAATAATAAGCTTTTGTTCAACAGCACAAAGTTCAAAACAAAGTCACACATTACCTTACAGAAATATGATGTAAGAAACAATGCAATACAACTATGTGTAAAATAAAACAAAAGCATCCAATGTGAAAGCATTGTCAATTATAATGAATAAACTCGTCTTCTTTGATGATTACATCAGTGCTGACCTCAGATCAGCTTATAATTCTCTGGTTCTCAGAACTTATAAATAAAAGTCCTGTAGTGTAACTTCGGATAATGAGTTGAATAAATGTCCAACTGATCCTTCACTTGACTCATCAAATCGAATTGGTTACAAACACATTTAGCTCATTAGTATATTCATGGAGTCAGAATCCTCCCAAAAAGCCTTTGATTTTCAAATTTGAAGATAATTGAGGCTGTTATGTGTCTTGTTTTAATTGCGTCTCAGATGAATCACGTAATGTTCTCTGTGATAAAAATGAAAACAATGTAAAGATGAAGATAGAGACATCATGAATGCCTTATTTCACAGCAGTGCTCAAGGTCAGACGGTGTCAAAATAGGCAATGCAGCAAAAGATGCAAGGATTTGATGCTAAGGATCAGGAGGCATCACTCAAGGGTGCTACATAGAGGACACCAACGGGTACAAGTTATTTTCACAAAAAAAAAGGGTTCGATGTAAAATAACAAATTAACTCCAACTTGTCGTATAGGCTGAAAGAAATGACCATTCAAAGCTGGAAAACTTTTTGGAGAACACTAATTTTTACACTGAAACTATGTCTGTTCCACAGTTGACGTTGGGCTGGAGTTTGCAGGTGGGTGGGTTCTCTTATATCATAACATTAATCACTGACACATCAAGTGGTTCAGACTGTTTCTACTTTACAGAACACTGGAGAGGCAGAGGAGTCTCTTTCCAAATGTCCCCTTTTGTCTTTATTATTTTATTCATTAATTTCTCTGAGAAGCTCCACTGTCTCTGCTGCCACCATTAAACCCAATCTGTCACCGCTGCTCTACCAGTTCATCCACTGGAGGTTTTTTCTTTTTCATACCCAGTCCTGTGTAATTTGCATACTCCTATTTGCCCTTCTGTCATGACCTGTGTCCATAATTACCACAGGATTATCACACCTGGATAAAAACATTTCAGTGACAGAGAAAATGAGATGGTTTAATTGAATAGGGAACAACTTCACAATATTGTAGGATACAGAGAGAATGATGTGAATGTGTGAGTAAGTGTGAATAATCTATGGAGCATGTTAATGCTTATTTTATCACTGAATAAACACAGTGTCTACATTTTTTACTGCAGGTGACGAGGATGAGGTTTCCACTCTTCATGAGGAACACGAGCGGGACAGACACAGAAGAAAAAGAAGGGATGGTGATAGAGAGAAAAGGAGGAGGGGGAATGGGAGGAAGAAAGGAGCATCGAAAGAAGCTGGGGAAGGGGAAGAGGAATTACAGGTCAGGCTGGAGAAAAGAGAAAGGGGCAGGAGAAGGAAAACAAAGAATGATCAAGAAACAAGAGGAAGAGAGAGGGAAGAGCAGGAGCAGGAGGTCAAAATAAAAAGAGGTAAGATGGCAAAAACAGGGAAGAATATCAAAAATGAAAAAACAAGAAAAACTGAGGAGGGGGAGGGAGAAGCTGAAGAAAGAATTGCCAAGGGAAAAAAGAAACACGAACGTGCCAAAAAAGATGAAGAGAAAGAAGATGATGGAGGGAAACGTACAGTGAAGGACAAAACACAGGACGTGAAGAAGAAAAAGCACAAGAAAGTAGTTGAAACAAGGTAAATCATTATCTCACAAATCTGTAGTTTCTTACAGAGGAAAACTGTCCTATCCCGCTCACAAGAAAGGTGCATGGACATTAAACACACTACTCTTATATGCCTCAGTTCAGAGCAGGAGACAAGTGAGGTAGACAATGAAGATGATGAAGAGGAGGACAATGAGGAGAAAGAGGTGAGGCCAGAGTCTCTGTCACCGGAGGAGCTGGAGAAGCTGAAGGAGGCAGTGGACGAGAGGAAGAAACTGATCCAAAGTCTGAGGGGGAAACCCTGGCCAATGAAAAAGAAACTCGTCACTTTACGGTACTTTGTTTTCTCATTGATAAAAGTAGGATCCTGAAGTGATCAGATTCCCCTGAATTCTCAGCTGCAATTCAAAGTGTCACCTATAAATCATTTAATCAGATGCCTGCTTTGTTACAGGGAGTCTCAGGAATTTGTGGAGAAATATGAAGGAGCTCTGGGGAAAGGGAAAGGCAGGAAGCTCTATGCTTACAAGGTCATGATGACAAAGGCAAGTCACTGACTTCGACTTATTTACAATATCATCTAGATGATGTAAAGGAATATATGATGCATTTTTAGTTATGCATCTCGTTTATTTTTTTTTAATTAGAAATGGATGAAGTTCCAACGGGACTTTGAAAACTTCAAAACGGCCTGCATTCCCTGGGAGATGAAAATAAAGGAGATTGAAAGTAGGCTTGTTTTATCTTTTTTCCAATATACTTATTATAAGTAAATGAGTATAATAAAACTATGCAAGCCATTAACATAGAGTATGTATGGTTTTCTAGTAAATGCACCTATAGTATAGTTTACATGTTTTGCAGGCCTCACATTTAGTTTCTCTGCTTGAAGAGTTAAGTATCAGTGTAATGATCATCCTCATATTTACTCCCTCTGCCCTTCAGGTCATTTTGGCTCCTCAGTTGCCTCTTACTTTATCTTCCTGAGGTGGATGTATGGCATCAACATGATCTTGTTTGGTCTGACCTTTGGCCTGGTTATGGTGCCTGAGGTATGTTGGAGTTTGGTTGCCCTAAAATACTGCTTTGAGTATATTAAATGTTTGACTTTCTTCTTCTTCTTCTTATTATTATTACAGGCATTGATGGGGAGGCCCTATGGAAGCATCCCAAGAAAGACTGTCCCCAGGGCTGAGGAGGCCAGTGCCATGGACTTTGCTGTCTTATGGGACTGTGGGGTCAGTTGACAACATATGTCATGCTCACCTCACCCAATTTAAATAACATTATATTTTTATTTGCTACAATTTTTAAATGAAGATGTATTGTTGCCCAAAGTTCTGGGAGAAAATTGCTAAGTGCTACCAACACCTACAAATATGAGAATCTATGACTGTGCTCCAACTATGATTTGTATCCACAGGGTTACGCTCAGTATTCAGTCCTCTTCTATGGTTACTACAACAACCAGCGAGCCATTGGCTGGCTTAAGTTCCGTATGCCTCTGTCGTACTTCCTGGTTGGTGTGGGAACAGTGGCCTATAGCTACATGGTGGTCATAAGAACGTGAGTCTATTATGACTACAAAGAACTAATTAATGTCTTTGAGGCACAATAATCTACTGAATCTGTGACTATTTCTGGTTAAAGGATGGCCCGTAATGCAAATGAGTCGGGGGTTGGAGATGATAACAGCTTTAACTTCAGCTGGAAGATGTTCACCAGCTGGGACTACCTGATAGGAAACCCTGAAACTGCAGACAATAAGTTTGCCTCCATCACCACCTGTTTCAAGGTCAGTACTGATGACCACTGGTGCTCCAATATAGTAGCTAAGTGACACCACTTATTATACAGTTATCTGTATCCTGTATAACCCTACTTTTACCTCTCCAGGAGGCAATCTTAGAGGAGCAAGAGAGCCGAAAGGATGACAACATCCATCTGACTCGCTTTCTGCGAGTGCTCGCCAACTTCTTGGTCTTGTGCTGCTTAGCAGGAAGTGGATACCTCATCTACTTTGTAGTGCGTCGCTCTCAGAAGTTTGCCCTAGACGGACTGGAGAATCACACCTGGTGGGAAAGGAATGAGGTAGAAATGAGAAATGAGAGATGGAGACGTGGGGAATCAAAGAGACAGAATACAGAGGGGAAAAGTATGTGGATCATTTTAGTGGCAGGCAAGACTTGTTGAACAAGTTCATTATGTAGAGTGGTGCTATATATGGGGTTAAAGCATTTGCACCACATTCTCATTTTAAGAATAGCAGCTTCCCTCTTTCCTTTGTGCATTACTTTGTGGAGGAATAGTATTCTCAAAAATCTAAGCTTTTTGTTGACTCATTTTGTCACTTTATCAATATGAATAAACTACTTACTCTAAAGCTGCTTAGACTTAGTATTTAGTGCAGGTTTGGGACACAGTTACTGTATTAAGTAACAGACTGGCATTGCATACTAGGTAAAAAAAATAATAGGCTACACTCCATTGTCCTCACGTGTGATATGAGCTGTCTTGAGTCTAAAAACACATGTGTTCCTCAGGTAAACATGGTCATGTCATTACTGGGGATGTTCTGCCCCATGCTCTTTGACGTCATCAGCACCCTGGAGAACTACCACCCTCGTGTCGCTCTGCAGTGGCAGCTGGGTCGCATCTTTGCCCTCTTCTTGGGAAATCTCTACACTTTTATCATCGCACTCATGGATGAGATCAACCTCAAAGTGAGAGCTAGTGTGAGTAGATGTGTGAGATGCTTTTGTAATGTTACATTATAATCAATATCAAGCGTGTGTGTGTGTGTGTGTGTGTGTGTGTGTGTTTGTGTGTGTGTGTGTGTGTGTGTGTGTGTGTGTGTGTATGTCTCAGAGGGAGGAGGAAAAGATCATAAAGTTTAATATAACCATGTGGGAAGCCAGTCTTTACAATGGCACAGTATCAGAAAACAGCACTGCCCCGCCCATCACTATCCAACCTGCTGATGTACCCAGAGGGCCCTGCTGGGAGACCATGGTGGGGCAGGTCAGTGTGCATGTGTTTGCAAACCATTATATAACTGTATGACGTAAATGTTGATGCATCATAAACTTGTGGATACTCAAAGTGACTGCTTATGAAATAATCATATGAATGAACAAAATGTGGAATATAAAATCTCCTTTTAGCAAAGTCAGTTTACATTTCACAAGGGCATTTTATTCTATTCATTCGACTATTTTATTTCATAATGCTCACTTTCATTTTTACTGCACTGCCTTGCTTGACACCATAATCAAACCAAACTGTATTTAACGATGATTTCTAATGGAAATGTGTTCCGATCACATTATGTTGCTTTTAGAAATCTTTGATAATAAGTGCAAAAAAATACAATGGGTTAAAGATAAAACACAGTATATTTTACATTGGGTAGGACAAATAGTTACATATGCTTATAAAACCTATACACAATAAATCTAAACACAACCATACATGTTAAATATTGAGACATATACTCAATGATAAAGTTGTAAATAAAAAGTGTAACCTTATATGATCATCATAATGCAAACATGGAAAAAAAATTATTCTTTCTTTTAAATTATCCATATAATTAGAATGTGTTATTGTTATCAAATATTTATATATAGATATTATACTATATTATATATATGATTGCTCCATCCTATGCAGGAGTTTGTCCGGCTGATCATATCTGATACCATGACAACCTACATCACGCTGCTGATTGGTGATTTCCTGAGAGCTGTGCTTGTTCGTTTTCTCAACTACTGCTGGTGCTGGGACCTGGAGGCCGGATTCGTGAGTCATCTTTTCTAACTGATCACAGTGACAGTGCCGCTGAAATTCAACAGTGTATAATTTATTTGTTATTACACATCAAAGATGTGCCTGTTTTTCCGGAGGTGAATAGAAATACTGTCTATGAGAATATGAGTCAGAGCAGATTTATTTCTGGCTAGACCAGCCCTATAATTGTGAATGTTGCTGACTGATGAGTGATCATAATTCCACCATTGGACAGCCAAGTGTAACATGACTGAGTTGGAGTTACCCCATTGGCTGCTGCTCTTTAAAATAATAAATAATAAAAATAATAAATAAGTTAGTTTCCATTAGGAGGGTGTATACAGCCTGCAGTGTTGCCAACATAGTGCATTTAGACCGAACTAAGGTTTCAGTTTGGCCTCAGATTGGTTCACTGAGCCCACCTCTCAAGGTGCATTTCAAGTCTGTGTAGCGGTTCCTTCAACATGTGCATTGTGAACACAAAACACTGCAGGTTTGCTTTGCCTTTTGCCATTGTATTGTATTGTATTTTATCTCTGCCAAAGACAGATCACATGCTATTGCACTGGGATGTTCAAAAAACATATTGACGTAACTACGGTCACTGGTAACAATAGCAAGTCTGTGTGGATGAGGACATGGCAAAATCACTGTTATAAAATCAGGATTTTAGCAGCAGCAGAGCAGCAGCCTATTAATGGCTTGGGCGTTAACATGTACTCTTAATGGGCCACGTTTCAGTCACTATTTCATAATTGTCCCATAATTGTCTCTGACAACAGAAACAGAAAAACATGTAAATGAGAACAGTTTTGTTGGAAATTCAGTTGTATTAAAATACTGTATATGTGAGCACAGAGAGTAGGAGAGGAGCGAACAGATAAAGGGCGGACTCTGGGTGACACTGGGCAGGATGCAAATAGCCGACAATGCATTTACTAGGTTTTGACCTGGTCTTGTTGTCGTTCCTGTGTTGTTTGTGATAGCCATCCTACTCTGAGTTTGATGTCAGTGGGAACGTCCTGGGCCTGATCTTCAATCAAGGAATGATATGGTAAGAAAACGAAACTGATTTGATTTGATAATCTTTGTTTTATTATTTACAACTAGCTGCAGGGGTATAATGTAAAACTAACTAGTGATGAAGAGCAGCACCTTCTGCTTGTCCTCCTATCCCTCCTTTCTGTTTGCTCCAGGATGGGTGCTTTCTATGCCCCCTGCCTACCTGCCCTGAATGTCCTCCGGCTCCATGTGTCCATGTACCTGCAATGCTGGGCCGTGATGTGCTGTAATGTGCCGCAGGAAAGAGTCTTCAAGGCCTCTGGCTCCAACAACTTTTACATGGCCATGTTGTTGGTCATCCTCTTCCTGTCCACTCTGCCTGCCATCTACACCATCGTCACCATTCCTCCTTCTTTTGACTGTGGACCCTTCAGGTAATGACACTCGTTCAGGGGATCTGGCTTTTTACAATTTAATTAGTTGACTTTCTGTCATAATCATTCTCCTCTCCTTAGTGGGAAAAAACGTATGTTTGATGTGATCCACGAGACGCTGGAGTCAGACTTCCCTGCCTGGTTTAGTAAAGTGTTCAGCTACGCCTCTAACCCTGGACTGGTGCTGCCCTTCATACTGCTTATGGTGTGAGTCAGCAAACACTGCACCAATATATATATTTTTTTTACACAGTTTAAGATATTTTGTATTGCTGTCATAACTTCATTATAGTGGTAACGTTTAAGGTTATTTGATGATAATAATCTGTTATTTTCTTTTTCAGACTAGCCATCTATTACTTACAATCCACATCCAAAAGCTACAAAGAAGCCAATGTGGAACTGAAGAAAAAACTACAAGCGGTAACCCGACATTTGCTTTTGTTTGTCCTAGTACTCTATCACTCATATTTATATACTATATTATATTGAATTTCTAGGCAAGTAAAGGTCACTAATTCTCATGAATGTTCATGTTTGTTATTTGTTTGTCGTCCACATTAGCTTTTCCAATGGTTTGTCTGAGCTTCAAAACTTCCCAACAGTGTGTAGGTGCACAAACAGACCGCCTGAGGTGTCTGACTGTGACCACTGTAATTGTATTAGTTTCATCACTCCAGCAGAGAGCAGCAGAGTAACAGTTCATATGTACCCACGAACCAAAGGGTTCTTAACACTCGTCGTTGTGTTGTCAAATGCAGAAGATGTTTGTTTCATCCAACAGCTGATTTTTACATTTCCTTTTGCCTCTTTCTCTGTTTTGAAACTCACAATTGCTTGTGTTTCCTTTTCAAGCAAAATGAGGAAAACAAGAAGAAGAACAAACGAGCAGCACTGAAGGCACAGATGGATCTAGAGGAGGCCAGAAAAGCAGCATCACAGGATGCAGGGCAACAAAACAACGACGCTCCACTACAAGACCAAGAGAGTGAGACTGTTCAGTTCTAAATGAAAATGAAACAGAATGAAAATAATTTTTACCACAGGATTAAAAGATGGGTCTCATTCTTCCTCCATATAACAAATTTGGTATCTCGGTATCTAGCTGAAAAAGCTGGTGCTTACAGCTACAAGTGTTTTCAGTAAAGCTTTCCTTCAACAACTGTTAAATGTTATCCATTTGACTTTCTACTGAATGTTAATAATCCATGTTGTCATTTTCTGCCCACATCTGATTCATCTCTCTGATTTCTACCTTCTCTTTCAGCCGATGAGGAAGAAAACCATGGCAGTCATCAGAGGCTGTATCATGGTAAGAATGGACGCGACCCTCCTCCTCCTGCTGGAGACCAAGAACACCAGCCCCCGGCCACCAGAGCCCCCGTCACCAGGAATTATCACCAAGGCAACCACAGGGCTCCCGGGTACCTGCCCGGTTTCTCTCGGCAAAGTGAACCCAGGATGTACAGGGTGCCGAGCCTGCAGAGACACTGAGGGAGTGAAGACCAGCATGTTAGCAAAAGAGACTCAAAACAAAGCACTTTACTGAGAACCTGATGTTTAGATGTACTGTGAACCGAGAGTAGTGAGAATGACTGACTTGAAACTTTTTTTTTTTTTTTAACTATGCATTCATGATAAAAAGACATTGTGAGCATTTCGAATTACAGTAGCAGTTGTTGCTTTGTTTAGATAGACATTAACAAGAGCAGCATATCATTTTCTTTAAGTGTTACTTAGCAATTCGTATATCTGTCAATGTCTTTTGAAACCACTAATCAATAAATGAGTAAATTTAATCTGCAATATTAATCTGAAATTTGAATAAGATGATAATTGTCTTCCTATACAGCCAACACAACAGGGGAAATATGTCTTTATGCTACATTGACTACAGACAGGTGTCACCTAATCTTTCATATCACAGCAGCTCATCACTCCAAAGCTATTATCTTATGATATGTGTTTGAAATGGGTAAACTAAACATGCAGATGTTGGTTTTTTGAAATTGCATTAATTTATTTCTGATGAACCTTTTGTCTTAAAAGATGTAAATATGACATCACATGTAATAACCACCTTTTAACTTTGGTTGTTAACCTCGCAGACATTGAGCACAACCGGGCCTGGACCTGTAACTGGACCAAAGTATTAAACAATTCATTAGACATTGGGGCTGTTTAACCTATCTAGGTAGGCTTAAATAGATCAGTTCGCAACTCAGGCTGGACTTACACACTCAACTTAAATCTGCTTTTCAGCCGTATATTATACATTTGACACACGAGTAAGCTCTGAACTTGGAAAACACTCTCAGATTGTGTCAGATTATTCAAGTTTTGCACAAATGAGAACATATATAACCTGTGCAAAACTTGATTGTGGTCTTATTTCGCATCATTTAACATGGATATCAGACTTCTGCTAATCTGATAACTGCATGATCATATACAGTGTCCCAGGAGCTGGTTCTGCTCTGCAGCTCACATGTCAGTCAAATCTGAAAATAACAGTGTTGTCCCATTAGTTAAACTTTATTAACCTGAAATTCTACATATTGACAGTCATTGAAAGTCAGGCCCTGTACAGATTTAATTGAATTTCAAGGTCTATAGGATACTTTCTGTGTCTTAAACCATTTAAGACAACAAGCCAACAAGCTCATAATGCAACTGACATTAAATCACAGTGTCAATCAAACCCACTTCCATTGATGCTCATGATCAATTCATGGCAAGTTAACATTAAGTATTAATTCTGCAGTTATTTGAGATCCAGAGGATGAAGTAAGTCCCTATGCTTTATTCTTTCGTCTTGAGCCAAGGAGTGTCAATCACATTATTCAATGAAGACTTTGTTAAGGAGTCAAGTAAACCCTCCGTCTTCTCTGTATACTGGAGACTCTGACTCTCTAATCCACTTGGCTATTATTTGTCCAGGTAATACCAACCCCCACATGCCCGCTGTTTCACCCTCCTACTGGAGCTGTGTTTTGGCCCTGTCCCAGGCTCGCTCCATGCTGGTACAATGTGGCAGAAAACCGAGCCATGACAGGTTGCACATTACCGGATATCTCAATGTCCGCTGTATTCACTAACAGTAATGAAGAGTGAGACATTGATCAACAGTGATTTGACAGCTCGGATGGTGTCCAGTTTTGCTTTGGAGAGCAAAGGTTGGTGCTGAGCCTCGATGTGAACTGGTGGAAAGTTAGACCCTTTTTAGTTAATGGATCCGAAGAATAAACGCAGCTAGGCGTTCTCCGAGACTAAGTGCAGTATAGTGAGAAGGAAGTTTTGGAATGGTTACTGGAAGTGGAGGGGGACAATCAGGAGGAGGAGCAAGAGGAGGAGCTGGACGAGGAAGACGTGAAAGGCTCCAACCCCGAGGACTTAGCTTGTCTCTCAGGTACAAGCCTTCAAGCCAGCATTCATATAACCCCGGAAGAGTGTTCCTCTGTGTGTTAGCTGAATAGCAGCAGAGTCTCCTGTTTCCTCCTGCATTATTCAAAAGGTCAGATCTGACATTTGACCATAACCACACAGGTTGTACCTGCATCTTAGTGTTTGAAACATGCAATGTGGACAATTCAGGCTGCACCGTTCATCCATCAGGCCTCACTTTCACCCCCTTTCACTGTTGTGCTATAACAGCTATTAATGACAGACAGGTTCACATTTTATTAACTCTGTCTTAAAACAATGGCAAAACCAAATTCAAAAGTTTAGACAAGGCCAATAATCAAGTCTGAGATCAAGTGGGTATTTTTCAGACGTACAGTCCTATTTGTTTCCTCATTGAGCGAAGACAGTAACACCAGTAACACAAAGACAGAATGTTAAACAAAAAGATTATATCTTATTTCAAACCCGCTTAGTTTGACTAACTCATATTTTAGCTTCAGCTGAACTTGGGATTATTGTTTTTTATAAACAGGACTATGACTGTGGATTTATATTGGAAATGCTTTACAAACAGGAGCAATGATTGCACTGACCAGTTACTCTTTCAATGTGCATATGAGCATGGCAATATTGTTTTATGATAAGACTTGAAAAAAATGGGACCATATCCTTTAATAAACAGCTTGTAAAATCGTCTGACTTCTCTCTTAAATAAAACATTTTATTTTAAATCACTTATTCACTGGAGTACAGTAAGTCCAGAGTTCAGAGTCACACAGGACGCCGGGTACAGTATTTAAATGCAGTGAGTTGTTTCTCTTTTCACTCAGGATTACTTAAGCTTCCATCAAACTTTAATGAGACCTGACCTTTATGTCTACATTTGCCCCGGTGTCTCCTTTCTGGGTCACAACTGAATGATGGCAAATGTTCAACCATCAGTTTGTGGTGTTGTATAATCACATATAGTATATGACAATAATACAAGTTGCATTTAAAGCATGTGGACTGCATGTGTGCTGTTGTTGCTCTAATCAAATATCAATTAGCATTTTGATTGACAAGTCCATTGTCTGGCTCTGTTTTCTCCCCGGGCTCCTGATTATCATCTAATGGACTGTGTGTCTTTGACGGTTGTCAAGGAGCCTGGGCTTTGAACAGCCTAAACACAGACACACCTATGCCTACGTGTGTGTGTGTGTGTGTGTGTGTGTGTGTGTGTGTGTGTGTGTGTGTGTGTGTGTGTATCCTGGCTTTTTGACACAGTACCGTCACAGGTGCATCAGTGAGTGACTCATGGATGGAGCTGAGGCAGAGTCTGAAGTGAGTGGACGAGGTCTAACTGGACAAAAGGAGCACACAGATAACTGAAAGTACCCGAGCAGAATGCCTCCAAAAAGAAAAAACGATGCTGCAGTTAAGGTTGAAGATGGTGAGAAGATTTTTTTTTTCAAATATTTTCTACGTCTGTCAATTTTTCAGCTTTAAATATTCACCCTTTTTCATTATACTGATAATGACTGAAAAAAGTCATTTTTGAGATTGATCAGCTGATTTTATGTTTGTGTGTTTTTGTTCACATGCTCCAGTTGGGATGGAGGTTGATGCTGTGTTAGATAGTGGGAGTGAAGGTGAGTTTTGTGAGACAATTTTCATTTTTATCGGAGGTACAGTTAAGTTGTGCAGGAAATGTCTATATCTTGAAGATTTGTCACAATCCGATGGTGTGATGATGTAAATTAAAGTTGGGAGTATAAATTGTGTTGTCACTGGATAAAGCTATTTGTGTAAAAAATGCATACATGTGTGTCTCAGATGAGGCCAGGAGGAGAAGTAAAAACAGAAGAGCCAGGCCACAACGTAGAGCCAAACAGGTCAGTGACGATGAGGAGGATGAGGAGGATGAGGACGAGGAGCCACGGAAAAGAGGACGGAGGAAGAAGGCCAGGCCCAGAGACAGTGATGAAGATGACGAAGAAGACAAAAGGAGTGTGAAAAGCAAAGGATCCAAAGCCTCCAGGAGGAGAGCCGCAAAGGAGGACAGCGATGAGGAGAGCGAAGACGACCGAGAGAAGAGGAAAAGAGGAGGGAGAACGGTGTCCAAGAAGGAGAAAGAGGAGCAGAACAAGGAGAAGAAGGGAAATGTTAAAGGGAAACAAGGGAAGGATAAAGACGATGAGAAGGACAAGAAAAGGAAGAATGGGAAGTTGAGCAGGTGCAGTATTCTCTGAGAGCTGTCTCTCACCTACCTGCAGGCTCCACACACTCATACGCGCTTTTGTCCATGCAGTCTCATGCAGACTAGTGATATGAAATTACTATGTGCCATGTATTCAGGGAGATGAAACACTGCAAATTATATAGGAACTCAATTCAATATTATAAAAAGACAGAATACACACTCGTTTCCCTGAATAAATGGCATGTACAGTACATCTGGTTGATTTTTAATGTGACATTTCAGCAGTCAGATGCTGTTCATGGGGAACACTGTGCCGCAACAACCAAATGTTAGGTTAATTATTTAGTGGGCCAGTGGTTTACAGTCTTTCCAGGTAACAGAAAAGGTTATATCATCATCCTATCAGAGGATTTACAAAACAAGCAAAACTCAGTTTCGGTAAACAAGTTTGGGTGATAAAGACTTTTGGCTGCTGGTAATGGTGATGGTGTTATCCTCGTTAGTTCATCCATTATTTACTGCCGCCTTAAAACAAAGGTAAAGGGACAAAACATCCCGAGTAACCTCATCTTCCTACTGTTTCACTGGGTGTGTTTGGTGTGAGTTGGCAGCATTTTAAAAAGCAGCTTACTGCTGGTTCTGAGGGTCAAGAAACAAGATCTGAACTTCTTTTTTAAAAGCAGAATTCAATGCCATACAATAACTCTTAATTCTGTCATTGAAAATTGTTTAATATAGTAATTCAATTTGAGTAGATTTTTTGAAACAAAATGTTTCGACAAAGTGCAGCTTAGAAGGTAAAAGAAACCTTTTTAAAGCGCCCGTCTAAAAAAAAACCGCAACCAACATAAAAAACAAACTGTCTCACATGAATTCGAGAGTTGAGAGTTGAGCTTCACTGAGTTTCTGCTCTTCCACTATATTGTAAAATTGATCTTCACGTACAAATGAGTTGAGGTGTTGGATTTTCACAAGTTGCTGATGTTTCAATCCTGTGGCACCTTGTCAAAGCCACGGTACGTGACACATCTTTCCCTTTATCAGCTCCTCTTCTTCCTCTGACTCTGATGAAGAATCGCTGTCGGAGGGAGAGATCGCAGCCCTGAAGGAACAAGTAGAGGAGAAGAAGAAGCTGATCGCTACATTAAGGAACAAACCCTGGCGCATGAAGAGGAGACTCATACTGCTCAAGTAAAAACCAAATCCAAAACAGTGACTCACGTCCTCCGGCTGTTTGCTTGTGGTTATTTCAATTTGTGAATGTTGTTGCTACATTTTCTTCTTTATGCTTGTTTTAATTTGGCACTTTGTGTGTCACTCATTTGTTTTTCCACTTCTCTTAATGCCTACCATCACTCATGTCATGTACATGTGATGCTGATAATGCATTATTAAAACTTGTTCATTGCTTTAGCTGTTTATTATTTCTCTTTGTCAGTGCTGTGATCTATAGACAGTCAAAACAAAGTTCTTTAAAAAAGATGCTTTACAGAGAGGGCACACCAGGTTTCCTATGACCCTGTTTTGTCATATTACAAATCAAAGCTATCATGCTTTCACAAATCTGCTGGACACAAAACTGAGCTCTGATGGATGGATGCCATAGTTTGCCCAGTTAATCACATTCTCTTCAATGAACTTATCTTTGCACAGAAATAAAAGCACTCAACAGAAAATCAACATCTTGAAACCCCTGAAAGTGATTAGATCCAAGCCTGTATTTGTTCACTCACACTGAATATCTTAATCAGCTATGGATTTTTTTTTTTACCGTCTGTGAGATGCACAGTAGAAAAAGTAGAAACGACAGCTGTCTATAAATCTCACACAAGGCTGGCTGCAGTTCAGTCTGTTGGACATCTTCTGTATGAGAGGGCTGGGAACAGTTCAGGCTGCCTTGCCAGGCCCAAGGCTGGGAGTTATGTAACTGAGTGTATTCCTGTGTGTGTGTGTGTGTGTGTGTGTGTGTGTGTGTGTGTGTGTGTGTGTGTGTGTGTGTGTGTGTGAGAGGTAAGTGTGTACGTTTCTCTGCATACAGATCAGTGTAAGCATGGCTCTGGGGAAGGGAATAGGATATGTGAGCTGCATTATTTTTTTAATGAGCTTGACACTGTTTAATGCATGTCGCTGTGGTTGACTGACCTCCTGCTTGCCAAGTCTAAGTAGTGATGTATTATCAATCACTAAAACATCCCACACCTGTCGTTTCAACATCCGCTTACCACTCACTAATTCATTCACGGGTTAGGTAGGTCATGGTTGTCTGTGTTTTCTCCGATTGCTCACACAGGGAGGCTCAGGAGTTTGTTGAAAAGTTTGAGGGAGCTCTGGGGAAAGGAAGAGGCAGGAAGCTGTATGCTTTCAAAGTCATGCTCACAAAGGTAATCTGTTCATGTTACACTTACTGCAACAACAAAACTCTATCAATTTATAATGTGAACTATATTCTTAAAATAACATTTTTTTGTCCCCAGAAACTTATCAAGTTCAAACGTGACTTTGAGAACTTCAAAACAGCCTGTATACCCTGGGAGAGGAAGATAAAGGAAGTAGAAAGTTGGTACCACGATGATTTTATGTGAAAGATACTAATACTAACACTAAGAAACTTACTGTTTCTAATAACCTGTTACTACATTTCTAAGTCAGGCTCCCTGTTTTCCTAACCATAGGTCACTTTGGGTCATCTGTGGCATCTTACTTTATCTTCCTGAGGTGGATGTACGGTCTGAATCTGGTCCTTTTTGGGTTCATGTTTGGCCTGGTGGTGCTGCCTGAGGTACAGACTTTCCCATAATACACTGTGCAAGTTTTCCGATCCCTCTCCCTCCTCACCTCTGACCCTCTCGTCTGTGTGTAGGTCCTTATGGGTCTTCCCTACGGCTCCATTCCCAGGAAAACTGTGCCCCGCGACGAGCAGGCCACAGCCATGGACTTCTCTGTGCTCTTTGACTTTGGTGTGAGGATCTTAGCTTCATTTATCAGTTTATCAAAGCTGACTCAACTTATGACAATATGTGGGTGACATTTACAATCAGTATTATAGGAAAGACACGGTATACCACAGATAAGCTGTGTTAGTGGCAGGGCTATGGGGATGGCAACTAGTCCACCATTTTTGGTCCAGACTGAATATCTCATCAACCATTCATTGGATTGTCATGAAATTCTGTACAGACATTCATAGTGCTCAGAGGACGAATCCTAATGATGCTGGTGATCCCCTGACTTTTCCCTTGCTGCCAACATGTGGTTTTGAGGGGAAATGCTTCAACAGAAATGTCCCAAGTACAGCCTCACAGGGCCGTTAGCGTGTCTGTAGGTTCTTAGAAGTTACTATTTTATTTGCTATATTTGAACTTTTTCTTAGTCTTGTTTAATAAAAAAAAGTGAAAGTTGCTTTGCACCTGCTTGTGCAGCTGGATATGTGTCCGTAAGAATTTCCTTGTACACCTCATCAACAGGGATACTGCAAGTACTCCTTTTTGTTTTACGGGTACTACAACAGCGATCGGACAATCGGACTGCTGCAGTTCAGACTCCCTCTGTCGTACCTGCTGGTGGGTGTTGGCCTCTTTGGATACAGCCTGATGGTTGTCATTAGAACGTAAGCGAGACGCACTAATGCAGGCAATCGGATGTACAGTACATGTATGTGTATGGAGATGTTTGAGAGCTGCTTTTCATCCTTCTCTCTCGCAGAATGGCTCGTAACTCAAATGAAGGAGGAGACGGGGCGGAGGAGGGAGAGTTCATCTTCAGCTGGAAGATGTTCACCAGCTGGGACTACCTGATAGGAAACCCTGAGACTGCAGACAATAAGTACGCCTCCATCACCACCAGCTTCAAGGTTAGCAGGTGTGTTTGTGTATCTGTGTTTGGAGGATGAACTCTGGAACATGAAAAAAATGTCTTTTGAGAGCAAAGGTTTCTTGAGTCAATATTTTGCACCAAAATTGAACAGTCATGAAGGTGACATCCTTAATGAGACAAGACAACCCACTAAAAGAAATGAAATGCTGGAATACTGCACATTTCAGAATAATAAAGTACAGTTTACACCAATATAAGAGCATTACAGGATGGATGTTTCCTTTAATCTCATTTTCCTTGCAGGGTTTGCAGTGAGATTTCAAATTCTGAAACATGCAATGTGGTACATAAAACATAAAACTTGAAGAGGCCGGTAATTTTTCCCCACTGTAGGAATCCATCGTGGATGAACAGGAGAACCAGAAAGACGAGAACATCCATCTCCGGCGGTTCCTCAGGGTCCTTGCAAACGCTATGATCCTGTGCTGCCTTGGAGGCAGCGGATACCTCATCTACTTTGTTGTGAAACGTTCTCAGGAGTTTGCTGATAGGAAGAACGACGATCTCTCATGGTTTGAAAAGAACGAGGCAGGTTGACACTAAACATTAAAACGTTATCTTCTCTGCTTAGGCTATGAGTTTTCAGATCATTATTTTATAGAGTTCACAAGGATCTTTGGCGATGTGGGAGAGCTGAGGCTTGAAAATTAGGGTGAAAAATAAGATGAATATTCCCCCTCTCTTGTCTGATGTATCAGGTGGAGTTTGTGATGTCTCTGCTGGGGCTGGTGTGTCCTCCTCTGTTTGAAACCATTGCAGAGTTGGAGGATTACCACCCTCGTATCGCCCTCAAGTGGCAGCTGGGTCGAATCTTTGCCCTCTTCCTGGGAAACCTTTACACCTTCCTATTTGCCCTGTTTGATGAGGTTACTGCCAAGGTATGATGTATGACCCTGAGGTAGTAATACACATTTGGGCTTATTTTTACCAACGTTAATGGACACTATCTCATGTGATGAGAGTCACTAACCTTCTCTGTGTTTGCTTTGCCCTCTGATATATTATATAAATATTAACAATTTAAGAGCCAAATAGCTACATTTCTGACTGGCCTTTAAAAAACTATATTAATCGTTTCCAGTGTTTGAGCTAATAAGTTAACCAGCTGCTGGCTTTAGCTATATTTAATGTGGTATCAATCTTCTGATGCAACTCTCAAGTAGAAAGTGAGCAGTAATTCCCAATATGGAACAATTCCTTTGAATCAAGGCTGTGAACTGAGTATTTTGTCTGCAAGTTGTTTGACATAAACTTTGCTTTGCCTCGACTGCTCTTTGATGTACTTTCTTCTCTTTAGCTGGAGAGGGAGAAGACAATCAAGAATGCCACTGAATGGTCTATGAATCTGTACTATGCCAACTACACCTCCCACTTCAACACGACAGACGTGCCTCCTCCAGATGTGAACCCAGCTGACGTCATTAGAGGACCCTGCTGGGAGACCGGAGTGGGAATAGTCAGTAGTGGCATTATATACTGTTGTCCTTTGGTGAATGGGAAACTGGGGGTGCAGAGTAGCCTAGTTTAACTCCATTTGCAGCATCATTCCTGCACTTCACCACACTTCAAATCAAACAGAACAGACCTCACATCTGATTTCATTGGTCTATATTTGTCCTTATTTCCTTTGCTATTTTTCTCGCTGTCGTCTTTTTCTGTGCAGGAATTTGTGAAGCTAATCGTGTCAGACATGCAAGTGACCTATTTGACCATCCTGATTGGTGATTTCCTGCGAGCTGTCATTGTGCGCTTCCTCAACTACTGCTGGTGCTGGGACCTGGAAGCTGGATTTGTGAGTACTGGCAATGTGTGTCAGTGGGTCTCGGTGTTTCAGTGTAGATTGTAGATTATGTGTGTTTCTTTTTTTTGTTTGTTTTGTTAAATCAATTAAAGAGTTATTTTCTTTTTACCTATCTATCAAAACATCACCATTTTGACATCCTGTCGTTAAAACCAGCCTTTACATGAAATTAAGCCTGACATTTGTGCCTCTTGTCTCTGCAGTTATACAGTGTGAATTTCAAGTGGGTGTATCAGTTAAATGAGTGCTCATGGCATCATTGTATAGCGAACATGTCATTCAGCTCTGTGATAGCACAGCAAGGTTCCTATTGGAACCGAGTCCACCTGATACCATACCACGACATCTTGCGAGACAGGTGATCCCTAACATTGAGTGAAAGAGGACACTGCAATGAGAACTTAATTACAGAGAGAGAGCGAAACGTAGGCACAGAGAGAGGGGCAAATGCAAAGTTTATCAACCTGTTCTTTGTTCATTTCAGGCGAACATGCTAATCATGTTGTTGTGTTTTCTACCAGCCTTCATATGGAGAGTTTGACATCAGTGGAAACGTGCTGGGGCTTGTCTTCAATCAAGGAATGATATGGTGAATGACTCTACATCTGCATATTTTATTTTCTGCCTCTTTCTATATAACAAGAGATTCTCTAATGGGACTTATGGTTGACTAATGAGCTTCTCTCTGATGAAAAACAGCTCATGTTTCTGGTTTGTCCTTGTCTGTCTCCACT
This sequence comes from Seriola lalandi dorsalis, assembly GCF_002814215.2. Classification (NCBI taxonomy): domain Eukaryota; kingdom Metazoa; phylum Chordata; class Actinopteri; order Carangiformes; family Carangidae; genus Seriola; species Seriola lalandi. Next base: position 1,601,603 of record NW_019525496.1, read on the forward strand.
CATTAACAAAATACAGACTGATGAGTGCCTGACTCTTCAAGATGTTTTATTTGTTTGCCTGTTGATATTGCACTCTTTAGAGGACTCAGATTTATATAACTGATTAGATCATCTTGTTTTTCCTCAGGATGGGGGCATTTTATGCTCCAGGTCTGGTGGGTATGAATGTTCTGCGCCTCCTGTGCTCCATGTACTACCAGTGCTGGGCAGTGATGGCCTGTAATGTTCCTCATGAGCGAGTTTTCAAGGCCTCACGCTCAAACAACTTCTACATGGGCCTGCTGCTGCTCGTGCTGTTCCTCAGTCTGCTTCCAGTCGTCTACACCATCATGACCTTGCCCCCTTCCTTCGACTGCGGGCCATTCAGGTCAGTAGGACTGAAATTGTTGACTACGAGACAGTGAAATATGAATTAATAGTTCACGGTGAATTCTTCTGCATGTTAAAAGTACTTCAATTTATTAATTAACTGCATCTACAAGAAACAATTTAAAACTTCTAAAGTCAATTTATCCATATGTACTGGTTGTTTTTAGTGTTTTAGGCTCCTGACTTTGTGACACACCAGTAAGCCACAGAGACAGCAACAACTTGTTTTTTTTCATCTGTTTCTGGTTCTGTTCAGTAAAAGAAGGAACATTTCTGTTGGGTTGTAGTGGGATTATCACACCATTAATTTTTCACATTGTTGCAGCCCTAGTAGACATTACACCTGGGCAAAAGGTATTTTTATTTACTTTATTTGTTTATTTGTAAGGGAACATGTACAATATTAAACACAAATGAATGTAGCTTAAAGAGTCAGCATGAAGCTAGTTTTCCTCTGCTGTCCCCTTCAGGTCATACAAGCACATTTGTGCTTAAACATACTAAAATTCTCTTTTTGTCCAAAGATTAGATACAACAAACAGTTAATTTGGTCCATGTCTTTTTCACCAGTGGTCAAGAGAAGATGTATGATGTGGTCATGGAGACTATAGAACAGGATCTTCCGTCCTTCATAGGGAACATTTTTACCTATGCCACCAACCCGGGACTCATCATGCCTGCTGTCCTTCTCATGGTGTATGTATCATTTAAATATCAAAAAAAAAAATTAGGGAGTGAAATACCATCCCATGTATTGGAGAGGAAGGTAAATGTAAGTAGACATTGAAATAACATAACAAGATTGTTTTCACATTATACATTATGTATTCTTATTGTGTGTAATTGAAGAAAGTAAAGTGATAAAACTTGTCGACTGCCCTGTGGTCTAAGCTGTTGTACTGTTTACAATGGCTTTCACCTAAGAGACTTATAATCCTCTATAACAGGTTGGCCATTTACTACCTGAATGCAGTGTCAAAAGGATACCAACAAGCAAACACGGACCTTAAAAGGAAGATGCAAATGGTTAGTATGAGTGTTTTCTTCTTGTTTCCCTCTTTTTTCAAAAGATTCAATCAAAAAAAATCACTGTCTAATTTATTGGTGGACACTTTAGGCTCGAGACGAGGAGAAGAACCGCAGGAACAACAAGGACAGCACTAACCAAGTGATGAAAGACTTGGAGGACTTGCTGCCAGACAAGTCTCTAATACCACCCCCCATCGAGGAAGAGCCCCCTTCCCCTGGTGAACCCACACACCTGCATATTCCTTTATTGCACATGCTATCAGCCAATTTGCACCTGACTGTCCTCACCACTCTTTTCGCTCTCCATCTGTCATCTCAGATGTCGTAATTGAGAAGGGCAGCAAGTCTCCCAAAACGAAGCCAGGTGCGGCAGGGAAAGGGGTTAATCTGCAAAAGGACGTGTCACTGGCGGCCCCAAACCCCAGAAGGCCAGTGACCCGTGCCCCAAGCCCGAGAGGTGCGCCTCCTCGAAATGCCAGGGGGCCTCAACCTGGGGCGGGCAGAGGAAGAGGTCGCGGCGGGCCTCCGAGGCAATGAGAGACACGGTTCATGGACCAAAACCCAGACGAGACCTACAACTAACAACGAACAACAGGTGTCTGTAAGCATGCATGCTGCAGTCGCTGTCATATATACGGAGGACGGATGCACCACTGCGATAACTATAGACTTTTCAGAAATTCATTTGCATGGATAATAATCATTTTCATCAATCATTTATTACATTATTATAGTTTTTTTTTCTACTGCATAACTGAAAAGTGTTGTAGCTAGTATTTTAAACATGCATTAATTATAATTAACCACAGAAAAAGTCTATGATTACTGCAGTGTAAAGTAAAGACGCAGAAATGACTAGAATTACCACAGCAAAAATATCAACAAACACCATGGCACTGTACCTTGTTGTAATACAGACATATAGCAAGAAATGGACATGTTCATGTTAAGTGCACTGAAATCAGATAATGTTTAGTGGTTATCGATATAGGTCAAAACTTTTATTGATTTCATTTTGAAATCCCTGTAAATAGTTTGTAAAATGTCTTTTGTCTATTTTTTTGTATGACACCAATTAAAATATTTCATCTCTGGCAAATTGCTATTGAAGTTATTAAGTCTGAACAAAAAAACAGGCTCTCTAAACTAACAAACACAAAAGAGACACTGCTATAGAGAACGTACTGATCGCTAAACTGTTAAAGTAAAACATCTGAGATAGTACACTGGGGGAACACAGAAGTCTACATTGTCACAGTAATAACAAGCAACAGAGACGTAACACTGACAGGGTATTGAAAAAATAGTGACTATCTCAGCAGAAATGAACGTACATAAAGTGACACAGAATCGACGATGCCATCAAAAACATCCCGGTGTCATTTGATTATTACAAAACGTCTGTAGAGGATCTGAAGCCATAGGGTGGCAGAGAATTTAAAAGGCAGGAAAAAGTCATTCCTGTGATATCACGGTGTTATGAGTTCTTCTGTGAGATTTTGATGGTGACTGCCTTGACCTCTGTGTACTCCTGAAGAGCATATTCTCCCCTAAAATTATAATAATAAAAAAAAAACATAGATTATGCAATGAAAACGTGCTATATGCCACTTGTGATAGTGTTTCCTCACATTAAATGATCAACATTTACCCGTGAAGTTGCAATGTTACAAGTACAGACCTGTATGTAGCTGTGTGGTGGACATAAATACAGCAAGTATAAAGGGTTACTGCCTGAAAGTTTATACTCACAGTTCCCTCCCATTGCCAGACATCTTGAAGCCACCAAATGGACACTGAGCGCTCATGGCATTGTAGCAGTTCACCCTAGAAAAAACCCCCACCTCATTACATAACAGACAAAGGCATGTATTACGCATTGATATGATATCTAATATGATTCTAATATAACTTTAAGGAAAGTTTCTTTGATGATCTGCTTGATACTCAAGATTAACTGTAAGAGCTAAACTGTAGAGGATTTGATCCGTACCACACCATGCCAGCCTGCAGAGCAGAGGAGACTGTCAGGGCTTTGTCAATGTCGTTGGTAAACACTCCTGCTGCCAGGCCGTAGTGTGTGGCGTTGGCTCTCTGGATGACTTCGTGGATGCTACGGAAACACATGATCTGCTGCACTGGACCAAAAATCTGAGCGAGTGCGAGTACAGGGATAAAGATGTTATACGAGGAGGAAATTCAGAGCACAGTGTTCAAATGAGGACACAAATAATCTGTGTGTTTGTCATGCGCACCATCGAGCATGGTTGTGTATGTGCAGATGTGTTTGAGAGCAGAGTACCTCTTCTTTGGCGATACGCATATCGTCTGTGACATTTGAGAAGACGGTGGGTTGGATGAAAAGTCCCTGCTGACCCCATGGGGACCCCCCACATTCCAGCGTGGCTCCCTCCCTCTTCCCACTCTCTATCAGCTCCATTATCTTATCAAACTGCTTGTGGTCAATCTACAGAAAAGAGCAACCAGCAGCTCAAATTATTTTCTCTTTGTGTGTTTGGGTTTTTTTTTTTTGCTTCCTGACCTGTTACCCGTATCAGTTGTCAAATAAATAGGGTTCTTGTATACCTGTGGCCCTTGATCCACCCCTGGCAGCAGTGGGTCTCCCAGGACTTTGGATCTGGCTCTCTCTACACTGCGACGGACAAATTCCTCATAGATCGGTTCCTCCACAAACACCCTGGATCCAGCCAGACAGCACTGGCCCTGGTTAAAGAACAGACCACTGTGGGCCTGCTCCACTGCGTACTCTACTGCAAGACAGACACATACTCTAGTCTAAAATGCTGCAGCTAGACTACTGACAGGCAGTAAGAAGGGTTACTACAGTATCACCCCTGTTTGAGATTCAATTTTTACCAGTGACATTTAAAAACGTTTAAAGGACATAATTTGGAGTTGCATGCACACTCCATGTTCTGATATGGACATATTTTATGTCCATTGATTTGTCACACCTTTACTTTTACATTGAGTAGTTTTAAAGCTTTTTGCTCTTGTCAACAGCGCATAGAATAAAGCAATCTCTTCAGTGACACTCAGTGTATGTACGCTGTAATTCATGCTGAAAGTAGAAAAAGAACGATATATTTAAAAAGCAAGTATTCAAGCAAGTAATCAAGTAACTGTTGAAAAGAAAAATACTCACAGTCACAGTCTGCAAAGACAATATTTGGATTTTTGCCGCCGAGTTCTAGTGTAACTCTTTTCAGATTGCTGTCCCCTGCAGCCTTCTGGATGAGTTTCCCAACCTGGCAACCAGTGACAACAGTGTGAGATCAGTAAATAGGATCAAAGGACACTAAAACACTAGAAGAAGTACAAGAAGAGAAGAGAAGAGAAGAGAAGAGAAGATTTCAGTAGATACTAACAGCAGTAGATCCAGTGAAGGCTATTTTGTCTATGTCCATGTGGTGGGAAATGGCACAGCCTGCTGTCTGACCATAACCTGGCACCACATTCACCACACCTGGGGGAAACCCGGCCTGGACCCAGAGAGACGGAGGGAAAGATATAATAAACAGCCTAAACTACACATGCTCAGCTTTAACTGAGACATAATCTTAGAGCAGTCTTTCTACTTTTACAGCCACGTAGGTCTCGACAGTGTCTGAATGCAAGTTTATGGCTTTTGTCCACATGTTCTTTGTTCTTATATCATTGTTGGGGGAAAACAGTAACAATCCAAGTACCTCTTTTATGAGCGCGGCCATGTGCAGGGCTGATAATGGGGTCTGTTCAGCAGGTTTGATGACTACAGTGTTCCCACAGCACAGAGCAGGCGCAATCTTCCACGCAAACATCATCAACGGGAAGTTCCACTGTCGGCCGAAATACACAAACATGTTTGAGTTTCAACAACATGGGGAAAATTACTAAATTCTTGGTTAGTATAATTCATATTTAATAAGCATTAAAATACACGAGGGTGTGATCCAGCCAGACTCAATCAATTAAACTGATTTCAAGGTGAAAGAAGTTCGATCATGTTGCCAGATTTCTTCAGATTTTCTTCTCTGTTGTTAAACTGACACGGGTAGAGATCACATTATTGTTAGTACAAAATATTCTAACCAGAAATATAAATATCTTAATGCTATGCTCACACTTGCAACGTTTCATCTAGACTGGTAAGTAAACAGCTGTTAATGCTAACGCTGGCTGTGCAGCAAGAACAAAACTTACAAACAGGTCCTTTAAGTGTATGACTCTCTGGTGTTTGGACAGAATTATTTTATCTACTCACAGGAATAATCTGTCCACAGACTCCAATGGGCTCATGTCGTGTGTAAGTAAAGTACTCTCCATCTAAAAAAACACAACAAAACAATAGTTGTCAAACATAGCAGTATCTCCGTCTATATGTAAAGTTGTGAGGAGTGTTGAAAAGAGGGGAACTCGCCTACTGGGATGGTTTTGCCGTGAATCTTGTCAGCCCAGCCACCATAATATCTCAAGGTTTTGATTGTGGCCATCAGATCTACAAAATATGCCATGAGGAACACTTTGCCAGAGTCCAGGGCCTCTAGGGTCTAGAAATAGAAAAAGATAGTAATAATTATTCAGGTGCCATTACTTCATTGCATTAAACCACTTCAAACCTAAATTTTGGGAAGCAACATTCAAACTGAGGATTTATTGTGTGTGTGTGTGTGTGTGTGTGTGTGTGTGTGTGTGTGTGTGTGTGTGTTTCTCACTGCCAGTAGCAGCCGATCTCTCTCCACTAAGTCAGCAAGTCTACTAAGTAGATGACCTCGGTCTGAGGCGTTCATGGATCGCCATGGTGACCCCACCTGGAAGGTGGCTCGGGCACTCCTCACTGCCTTGTCCACATCTTCCTACAAGAGAAGGCACACTTTGAGGTAGTGGTCACAAAAGTCAAGTCAAGTCAGTTTCAGTTTTATGGACCAATATCTCAAATCACAATTTTGCCTCAAAGGGCTTTACAATATGTATTTAACACCCTCCATCCTTGGACCCTGGATATGGATACCAGAGGGTCCCTCTTGCAGGACGGAAAATTCTACAGACTCAAACAACTGTATAAAAAAACATAAGATGGTACAATGCACTTTCTCCACCACCTTCATTATCCAATTCTTGCGGGTACAGAGGTAAAAAGCCCATCTAATTTACTGGTGATGTATAATATACTCACTGCATCAGCCTCCTCCACTTCACACAGCAGCTCTCCTGTGGCGGGATTATACACAGGAATCTTTCTGCCGCTGCATGACTCATGCCACTCGTTACTGATGAACAACTGAGATACCAGAGGAGAAGTAAAGAGCAGTAATACTCAAAGAAACGGCACAGATAATTTTTTTTCCTTCAAGTAGTATCTCCTCTGCATGTTGTCTCAAGGCAGATCAAAGACGGTCCTGAGCACATGGTGAAGCGTATCAGCTCTTCTCAGCCTGATGAAATTAATAACAGGCTCCCTGGATTTAGTGGGAGTCATTTTGCCGGCTCTGATATTTTTATGAGGTGCATCTGCATGCTGTAAAGCACGTAGAGTATTTTCAGGTAACTGCCTTCATCAGTACCCGAACTGATAAAGGACCCGCACTTATTTTCCCATATTCATCTTGTTTCATCTCATAAAAACCACATTTCACTTCTCGTCTAATTACAAACAGACACAGCTTATTTTTCATTTTCAGTTTGGACACAAACCATAAATACTAAATTACTACATCACTGGTACACAATCCAATATTAAAGGGCAACTGAACCAATTATGAACAGGTTGATTCACCCAAATTCAGACCAGATGATAAGACTCACAACCCGCCTGGTAACAAAGCAACACAGTTAGAAAATTGACCACTGAGACACATGGGAAATGTTAGGATGAGGATAAAAGGAAAATAACAAAACCTGCAGTTTTTAACATCAAATCAGGATTGTAATTAAAACTTGACTGCCTAATATAAAACACCTACACAGATCCCTTTGCAGTGGATTTTTCTGCACATAGTGTCCCATTAATGACTGAGAAAGCCAAACCCTACATGTGTGGTTGATTTACATTTTCTATAATAAGATCCTAAATACGAGTGTCTTATTGGTAAACTATATGGAACTCTGACTTTTTATTATGAGCTAAATTTCCCCCCAGGAACAAATACATCTGGGCCAAACTGGAGCTCGGATCATTCCTCACATTTGGTTCAGTCTTTGACCCTTGACTGCTCGGCACAGCTTACCTTTGTGTATTGTATTGGGGGGTCTGGGACCGGCATGGGCAGGGCCTGCGCCTCAGGTTCACCTACATGCTGTGATTTGTGGTTCTGGTTTGGACCCTGGTGGTTGCACCCGTTACCAGCGTTCTGCTGGTGGCAATTGTCAGGCTGGGAGTTCATGTTTGCATGTTTTCCCTCTGAAAAACACACAAATGGAAGCCGGTGTCCACCCGAGCGTGTTTGAGTGTTTACCCATATACTGTACTGCATGTGTGTGGGACCTCTTGATTGTGAAAGCTAATATCTGGATCACTGAGTGAGAATAGTTCCTTTCGTGTTTTGTCATAACCCTGTGCATGAGATGCCATCCCAACCCAGTGGAGTAACAGAAACTGTGCCAAATGAGCTACTGGCATTGGCAGCGGGGTAACACCACAGGGTCAAGGGTTATGACTGGCACCGTAAAGTCGGGCTGGCTCTGAGCGGTGGGTTGGACTGACCTCATTTGATCAGAGGGGATCAGAGAACAGCAGGATGCCAGAGGTGTGGTTGATCACATTTGCCGAAAAAACTCAAAGCTTTGATCACAAATGGGCTCAATTTAAAAAACAATGAAGATCTGCATTATGCAAAATGGATGATTAAGAATATTCCACTTTACATACACAGATACCCCCAACTACGTTTAATCCCGCCCACAAATTCACAGCAAACATAAACATATTGCTCATTATCTACAAATATTTTGTTTTGTTTCACAAAAAATACCACTAATCTGAATAAACCTGCACTCAGCATTTCAGAGCTGAGATGCAATCGATTAGGCAATTGACAAAATATAAAATAATATAAACTATACATTTTTAATATTGATCGATCATTTGAGTCACTTTTCAAGCAAAGTGCCAAACATTTTCTATTTCCAACTTTTTCTGTTTGAGTGTTTTCTCTGTTTGTCTGTTTTAAATAGATTATTGAATATCTTTTGATTTTGGACTGTTAATCAGACAAAACAAGGACTTTGAAAATGTCAGTTTAAGTAATATTCAGACATTATGTCGACAAACCAGTTTATCAGTTCATTGAGAAAAAAAATCAACATATCATTCTGACTAATAATCAAAAATCAACTAAATGGATTACATTTGGAAAATAGCTGAAGAGGAAATAGTATAGACTTTCACTATAAAACTAAAATGTTTTAAGGTTGTAAAGCTTTACCATTCCGAAGTATGAGAAGTTCTGTTACCTGTGGGTGATGCTGATGAGGTGCCTTCAGCTTGGTGCACTCCTACTCCGGTCACCGGCATGTCGCAGCTTCTCTCCGGTTCCTCTCTCTCCGCCGAGCAGCTTTATATACCTGCAGCTGTCAGCGCTAGAAAACAGGAAACGGCAGCATTACGCACCGGGAGTTCTCTCTGGTCATCCGAGGGTCTCCCCTGCACGCGCTTATCACCGCTCAGTCGGAAGCGGTTTACCCCACGTGCCCTTGTGAGGCAGGCGCG
>NW_019525496.1:1610758-1611492 GCF_002814215.2 Seriola lalandi dorsalis
CACTTCTCTGATTTCAGCTGCCACAGTTTCTATCTTTTTCACTTCCACACCCCATCACAGCAGAGGTGGAAACTAAATAAGTGCATTCACACAGTTTTGAGCTACATATACTTTTACATGAATATTTCCACTGCCTTGTACTTTTACTTCACTCCATTTCAGAGGAACATTTTTCTTCTGTTTGACAGTTTTAGTTACTATAATATGAATGTTTTATAATTGTTTGAGATCAAACCGTTTTTCAAACACTTTTATCTAAATAATTGTTGGAGGCCCGTTAATGATCTTATAACCTTTCAGATTCATCCTGTGACCTTTTGGAGGGGGGTCAACCCCCAGTTTGGGAACCTCTGGACTACTCTACCTAAATGTAGAGTAAATAACACTAACTCCACCAGCCACAGCAGTAAAATGCTGTTTGACACAGAGATGCATCAGTATCTAATCATGTCCTATTATGCAATGAAATATCAGCCACAGGGGCTGTTGTCTGGCAAACAAGTGCTTTTACTTGTTCTGCGAAAATTAGGGCAGTTTTACTTGGGTCAAGTTTTGAATGCAGCACTTGTTGTGGAGTACTTTTACATTGTTGTATTGATGCATTTTCCTTAGTACCACTTACAGACTGAAAGAATCTGAACACTTTTTCCACTGCTGCCACACACATGCATACACACACACAAACACACACACACACACAAACACACACACACACACACACACACACACACACA
>NW_019525496.1:1611542-1612261 GCF_002814215.2 Seriola lalandi dorsalis
CACTTCTCTGATTTCAGCTGCCACAGTTTCTATCTTTTTCACTTCCACACCCCATCACAGCAGAGGTGGAAACTAAATAAGTGCATTCACACAGTTTTGAGCTACATATACTTTTACATGAATATTTCCACTGCCTTGTACTTTTACTTCACTCCATTTCAGAGGAACATTTTTCTTCTGTTTGACAGTTTTAGTTACTATAATATGAATGTTTTATAATTGTTTGAGATCAAACCGTTTTTCAAACACTTTTATCTAAATAATTGTTGGAGGCCCGTTAATGATCTTATAACCTTTCAGATTCATCCTGTGACCTTTTGGAGGGGGGTCAACCCCCAGTTTGGGAACCTCTGGACTACTCTACCTAAATGTAGAGTAAATAACACTAACTCCACCAGCCACAGCAGTAAAATGCTGTTTGACACAGAGATGCATCAGTATCTAATCATGTCCTATTATGCAATGAAATATCAGCCACAGGGGCTGTTGTCTGGCAAACAAGTGCTTTTACTTGTTCTGCGAAAATTAGGGCAGTTTTACTTGGGTCAAGTTTTGAATGCAGCACTTGTTGTGGAGTACTTTTACATTGTTGTATTGATGCATTTTCCTTAGTACCACTTACAGACTGAAAGAATCTGAACACTTTTTCCACACACAAACACACACACACACACACACACACACACACACACACACACACACACACACACACACACACA
>NW_019525496.1:1612281-1650249 GCF_002814215.2 Seriola lalandi dorsalis
GCATGATGATGTGACCGTGAAACACAGTAAGGTGGTAAGGTGAAGTTTTTAAATATTAGCCTTAAAAAATATGTATTTTTCATATATATTGTGTATATTTGATATGTAACAGGCAGTCAGTAAAACTTAACCTACATTTAGTCAAGTAGCCCCAACACACTTAAGTACAGTTTTGAGGTACTTTAATTTGAATGTTTCCATTAAACGCAACTTCATAGACTACTTATATTCAACTATATTTAGAAAAGAAATTTAAATTTACTGCACAGTTTATCTGACAGCTAGAGTTAGCCTAGTGTTTACTTTGCTGATTAAATTTTTCAGCTATGGTAGCTACATTCCTAAACAGATAGAAATTTTAAAATTAGCACCCTCAAACTGCAACAGTAAAATGCTGCTTTCACATTGTTGTACTAGTAGCCAAACAATAAACCAATGATAAATTAACAATATAACAATCACAGAGGCTGTCTCCATGACAAATACTTTTATTATTGACACTTGAAGAACATTATCAATGACATTATCTTCATCTGTCTATCTGTACTCTAATTTACTATAGAGATAACCTACACCTGTATAAACATGAACTTTTTATGCTGCAAATCAAGGCAACCACAAGCTGTGTTCAGTCAAGTGAGGGCCACTTGCTGTATTTCTTCTGTTGTCTATGAATCAATTCAGCCAAACTGCCTGGATAGGCCCATCTACAACACAGCAAACATAATTGGGAAGATGTTTGCTTTGATAAGGGGCCTCCTGCTGCTTCACTGTCTCCCAGGAACAATGTGATCACATAACTTTGTCTGATGCGCCTATTTTGGTCTAGAAATACACACATCCCTTTGAGAAATATCCCCCGGGACAACACAACCTCTATAATTAACCCTTGTTAAACAATGAAAAGATCAGCAGAACTGCATTTAGGGAATGTGCAAAACCAGTGGAAACCATCTTCCCATACTAATGTATGTGGCCTGTCATTTAGATAACTTGAAGCTTGTACTGTGAAGGCAAAGTTTTTGCCTGGTATTTATCATTGTTAAATATTAATATCATTTAGCAGTAGTAGCAGTCTGTATATGTTGAACACATGCATATGCTCATTCAAGTATTTTGAGTCATGTATGAACGTTAGGTCAGTAACCCTGGTCTTAATCTTTGAATATAAGCAACACGATCTCCTTCTAGACACTTCACCATCTAGTCTGGCTCCACAGAGTCAGTGTGTCTTGGCTCTGTCTGCCATAGTTAATGACATGACTGGACCGCCTCGGCCTGGAGAGGAGTTGGACTACTAGGTCAAAGGAGCTGTCGCTCGGCCTGACAGCACCGGGTGTCCCACAGTTGAGCATGAGCTAAATTGACAGTTCGATGGAGATTGAGAAAGAAAGGAGAATGAAAGGAATGAAAGATGGAGAGTGAAAGACAGTGAGAGAACTGGGCAGGAGGATGTAATGTAGGCATGGATGAAGATAGTGAAAATGAAGGAAGAGGGCACAAGGGAAAAGGTTGGAAATAAAGGAGAGAATATAAGAGAGAAACAAAGGACCTTAATAATCTATTAGAGGCCACAAGGTAAATATTACAAATGATAAAAAGTAAAAATGATGGCTGCTTGAATGAAAGGGAAATGTTATTAAATGAAATGATTATACTGATAGACCTGGCGGTGTGACAGTATCATGTATGATACGTATACATATCATTACTACCATGACTAGTTGATATGCAGCCCGAGAGCATGAACTGCAGGCTGCAGTCAAACTGCAGGGACATGAAGTCACCCCTAGCAGACAGAGAGCGTCCCCTTGTGACACAATATGGCAATTACACTGTTCATAAAGCAGTGGTGGGGTCTGTGAACCAGTGATGGAGGAAACACTCAGGTGTTTTCCTGATGTAAAAGTTTTAATATCACAGGGTTAAAAGTCCCATATTCAAAGGTCAGGTACCTAAAACCACAGATATATATCCATCAACACTTTTAAAACTTACTTTAAAGTGTCAAAAGTGCTGTAAGAGTGGCTAAGAGTTAACAGGGATGTTTCATTATTTGCATTGCTCCATAATAACAATTCAGACATAACTATATATTTCACTAACAATGGATTCATGTAAATTCCCTTTTCCTTGCAAAACACAAAAGTAAATTTACATATTTTAATTTCATTTAGAGATTGGCTAAAAAAAAACAAAAATGTATCTGCACACGAGCTATAAACTACCTTGCTTCACAATGTATGAATCAGTGGATGGCTGTGGTACATTTGCAGGATGCTCATCGGCAGTATTTGTTTTCTTGGCTTTTTTTCCATCCCTTTATGTTTTAAAACACATTTCACAACATTTAAGTCCTTGAAAATTATTTTTAAACATATACACTCTAAAAAACAGTCTCCAACTTCGTTAAGGACAGAAGAAACAGGAGGGGAGGGGCCCATGTTGTGAATGGTTCCGGTCGGCGGTCAAATGGGCCGATACGGTCACTGTCTGGCCGGACTCGTCCTAAACCCTGAGCCAAGTTTCTCGCCATGTGTGCCTCTCTATTGTGAGCGGGCAGCAGCTCCCTCTGCAGGGGGCCCAGCTGCTGCTGAAAGGGACGTCCCGGACTGTGAGCTACTCTCACTAAGTTCCCCAGGATCGGACCTCAAAGTTCTGCCTGCTGAGGGATTTTGTCTCTGCTTTGCTCTCTGTCATCTGAGTCTGGCTCTCTACTTATTTTTCTTACTCCAGAGTTACAGAGGACACTGCAAGGTGAGTTTTCTAACAAAATTGTTTCCCATATTTTGTTCTTTCTTATATATGTGTTTGTTTGTTTTTTTTCCTTTGTTTTTCTTCTTTCTTTTAATAGCTTTCTTACTTACTTTCTGTGAAAAAATACATATATTTTTAGCACTTGTCACAATTTTTTGACATACATTAATTTAATAAGGGTCTATTTTTTTCTTTCTTATACGTAAGTTTTCACTTTCACTCTCCATGTCTCAGTATCTTTGCAGTTTACCAGGCAAGATGAGACTGACGTTTGGGACTCTGCCCATCAAGGAGAACCCTTGTGCTTCCCTGTCTGGTGTCACTATTGGTCTGTGTCTTCTCACCCTCCTCCTAATGGCCCTCAGGGGCCGCAAGAGCCATCACGCCTCCCAACTGGACCGCACAAAATATCCCCCTCCTCCTGGCCCTACACCGTGGCCGCTTGTTGGCAATCTCCTCCAAATGGGGGACCAGATTCATCTTTCTCTAACCCATCTGAGGCTCCAGTACGGTGATGTTTTCAAGGTATGTGAAATATTTTAGATGGGCAAAAGATTTTAAGAATTTTCTTTCATTCAGTCATTTGTTCATTCCTTCACCACAGATGCGTCTGGGCTCTCTGACTGTTGTGGTCCTGAGTGGATACACCACCATCAGACAGGCACTGGTTCGGCAGGGGGAAGCTTTTGCTGGACGGCCTGACCTTTTCACCTTTTCTGCTGTAGCCAACGGGACCAGTATGACCTTCAGTGAGAAGTATGGACCGGCCTGGATGCTCCACAAGAAGCTGTGTAAGAATGCCCTCAGGTCTTTCTCCCAGGCTGAGCCCAGGGGATCTGGTGCCACCTGCCTGTTGGAGGAGCATGTCTGTGCTGAGGCTGCTGAGATGGTGGAGGTGATTCGGGAGCAGGTTGCTGCTAAAGGGGAAATGGGCCAAGAAATGACGGGTATAGATCCAGTGGTGCCCTTGGTTACCTCAGTGGCAAATGTTGTGTGTGCCCTCTGTTTTGGGAAAAGGTACGACTATAATGACAAGGAGTTTCTCACTATTGTCCACATCAACAACGAGGTGCTGAGGATCTTTGCAGCCGGGAACCTGGCTGATTTTTTTCCCGTGTTTCGCTACTTTCCGAGTCCTTCTCTGAGGAAGATGGTCCAGCACATCCGCCGGATGAATGGATTCATGGAGAGGAGCATTGAGGAACACATCAACACCTTTGATAAAGTAAGGAGCCTGGTAGACACCCTAGTAGACCAGAATTTATATTGTTTAAGTAGGGGGAAATGAAAAGGGAAATGCATAATTACACATTAATGCAGTGCCAGTAAAATTGAAAGCATCCCCTGCTTTGTATGACGAAACATTACGGTTTTGTTGAGGAACAAAAGCAGCATCTCAGAATTTCACGACTAAGTACATTACATATTTATTTTGGTTTTAATATTACACTTTTATTTGAAGGACACACAATAGGAAATAAATATTTATATACCCTAATGAGTGGTTAAGTAACATGAAAATGTATTATACTGACTGACTGATCACTGGTTTGATTATGCTTAATTAAACTTGACCTAAGCCAATCTATTGCTACAGTGACCACAAAATACAAACAAGATATTTTCAGAACGGCCTCATGTGGTGGATGGCGTGTCTGTAAGTGTTGTTTTCTTTTTTACAGTATGTCTGTTCCACTAATTTGCCGTCCACTGTTTAATCTGACATTGCACTCATGCAGTAGTAGCTGTGAGTGCAACTGTAGCCAAAAAAATAACAAACAAGTTCCCTGGGAGGGACCTTTGTTCTTGTGCAGAGTGGCTAAAATGTTCGCACGCACTCTAATTAGGAATTAGCAACCCACTGGAAGACACGCGCCGTACCGTAACTGATTACTGTCTCTGCCCTAATTATTGCTTTTAAATTTTGAACCTCTATTTCTGACAAATCACCTTATTGTTAATAATAACAGTGTGATTCTTCAGTGATTTAACAAAGACAGAACTACAGTCAAATGTTAATATATCATATATATGTTTATATATGTTTATGTATGTGTGTGTGTGTGTGTGTGTGTGTTTGTGCGTGCTTGTGATTGCAGAACTGTATCCGGGACATTACAGATGCTCTGATTGCACTTTGCGAGGACAGGGAAGAAAATAAGGAAACGTCTGTGCTCTCCAACTCTCAGATCATTCACACTGTCATAGACATCTTTGGCGCAGGTTAGACACACTGGAAATCAGTGACATCTCACTTATATTAACACCGATTGACAAAGCTGCTGGTAATGACATTAAACTGATCATATTAATGAAGGTGATGACTCTCTTGTCACTGCAGTTGTGTTGTTTGTGTTTTGCTCAAGGATTCGACACCATCATTGCTGGTTTACAGTGGAGCCTGTTGTACCTCATCAAGTTTCCCAACATCCAGGACAGAATACACCAGGATATAGGTGCTGTCTTATGTTTTAATATGACAAATCTCTGCTCTCTATATGATACAAAATGTGCTGTGCTTCCATTTTAATTTGTATACCGAGATAAACTTTTACCAGAAAGGGAGCCAGAGGGAACTGTGGTTAATTCATTGCTCACAGAGCATTACTGCATCAGAGGAGAGAGAATCCATGCTATGCTGAATAGCGAGAGCCTGTCCAGGGTCGGGTCTCATGAATGACTCATAGTTCAGAAATAGAAGGTTGCTCGTTAATGATTTGCACATCACTAATGAGAAAAGATTTTGGCCGGTGGTTTATTATAGGTGTTGCTTCACATATGGTAGATCTTAATGTTTGAGATACAGACTATTGCAGAGTCCAATACCAGACTATTGTCAAACCTATCTCATAAAATATGCACCAAAAAGGATTCAGAAAGTTGAAAGATGTTTTCAAGGACACAAACATGTGAAAATGCATCTCTTTGTAACAAATTTATCATCATCACAGGACTAACCAGGCAAATGTGATGTCTGTTAGGAAGTATCAACATTACAGGCAGAATCGACACAATAAAGACCCAACAATAGCCAACCCGAGTGCCCTTCCCGAACAGACAGAATCTGACAGCCACGAGAGAAACGCACAAAAGATCAGTCCAATTTGCTGATGCCAGAGCTACTTTTGAAGTGGGCTGACAGAACTGGTGCTGCCTGTTCTGAGGCACGTTGCATTTTCACAGACAGAGAGATAGAGAGAGAGAGAGAGAGAGGGAGAGAGAGAGAGAGGGAGAGAGAAAGAGAGAGAGAGAGAGAGGGAGAGAGAGAGAGAGAGAGAGGGAGAGAGAGAGGGAGACACTAAGAAAAGGCAGGATGAATCAGAACGAGAGAGGGAGGCACAAACAGCCAGAGAGAGAAAGGTTAGAGAGTTGTTCCAGACTGACACAAAGGCAGTAACACGCAAGGCATTGAACACAGACTGTCTAACATTCTTCACATACTCATCACTTGAATTAAACTGAATTAAACTTGAATTGACTTAGAAGCTTTTATTCTATTGTTTACAGCAGGTACAGTAGCTGTACTACAACTTTATGTCATAGTAATTATTTGTGAAGTGCATGTTTAATGAAATGTGACAAACTCAAACACATCTCGGCCCTTTATACCCTAATGAACTGAAGTGCAGCTGAATTTTACAGACAGGAAACATTTGTTGAAGTCTGAATGAAACCCACTGATCATGCAGTTTTATCACTTATATCAAAAACCCATTAGTTTGATGTCATTGCAGACCCCGACTTCAAGGGCTCTACTGGCCATACCCTGACTTAACCTGTATCCCAGCTGAGGTGATAAATCCCGTGCATTGTGTCTAGTTTCTATTGCAACTCCCAAAATGTGTGGTAAGATATTTGGAAATACAGCAGTGTTTGTTCTTGTAAACAGCCTGAACATGTTAGCATGAAGCTGTACTTTATCACTGCTACTCACCACTTCATCGTCAGCCATTTGGGTGAACTTTCTGAACTTGGCAAGCTTAATAGGAACGCCTGAATGCACCTCTCCTTTTGTCTCTGTAAGGACAGACCAACACATTTGGGGGAGGTGGTGGGAGGTCAGTCTGGCCTTGAAGTCACTCAACAGACATAACACTCAAGTTCTACAAGTTGTGCAAACTCAGTTCTCCATTCATTTCTAATAGGTTTGGTGTTTTTTTTCTCATGTAGATGACCACATTGGCACAGCCAGACTGCCCAGGTTTTCAGATAAGCCCAAGATGCCTTTCACAGAGGCGTTCATATATGAAGTGTTTCGTCATGCTTCCTACGTCCCTTTCACCATACCTCACTGGTAAGACAAAATGTTTTTATACAGTAAATTTCAGGTTGTCTGTATTGTTGCTAATGCAGTCTTCGCCTTTCCGCTCTTTTAGTACGACAAGAAACATCACCCTGAATGGATATTTCATTCCCAAAGACACATGTGTCTTCATTAACCAGTATCAAGTCAATCATGACATGTGAGTAGCCACGAGCAATCATCACCTAATAAGGACTTTGAATTAGATTTTAATAAGACATGCTGCTGTATCAGTAAAGACTGAAGTATGCTGATCTCTTTCAGCTGAGAAGATAGTGTTTTTGTGTTTTAATACTTTAATGGTCTTCGTGTTTCTCACGATGTCTCAGTGATCTTTGGGGTGACCCGGACACATTTCGGCCTGAACGCTTCCTGGGTCCATCAGGACTCCTCAACAAGGAGCTGACGGAGAAGGTTCTCATCTTTGGCATGGGGAAGAGACGCTGTCTCGGTGATGGATTTGCACGCTTGGAGATGTTTGTCTTTCTCACCACGCTGCTCCATGGGCTGCGGATTGAAAATGTTCCAGGGCAGGAGCTGGATCTCAGCACTGATTTCGGTCTGACTATGAAACCACGTCCGTACAGGATCATGATCTCCTCGAGGTTTTAGATCCTCAAAAAACCCAAATGATGCTCTGTGTGGATGTTTTGGAATATCACAACATAAATACTAATTATTATTTCTATTAGCCACCATCTTTGGCTAACCTTCCTAACACCACAGAGATATAGTACCTCTCATTATACCTTGTTCATAGACTGGAGTTTTTGTTTTGGCAAAAGGGGTCAAAACCATAAGCACACACATGAACTACAAAAGGGAAATATACTGTATGTAAAAAAGTATTTCTAAGATATCAAAAAATAGATAGACATAGCATTTACCATGGACTAACTTGTTTGTATTGAGCAAAATCTTTACTGGGTGAGGGTCATTCAAAGTGCTTCTGTGCCTGTACTTCTAAAGGGTCCCCCTGCCTTCCTGTCCCACCACATTAAAAATGAAACTAGCTCGAAAACAGCCCCTCATTAAATTTCTTTATCTCAAGTTATTAGTTACAGTTAAACACTGAGGGAGGGAGAGAGAGGGTGTTTCAGATTGGTGATCATCGCTTCAGGCCTCAAACTGTGTTCATGCAGGGTTCATCCTCACTCTCGCTGGCCCTCGTCTCTCCTTCCTCGTTTCAACTTTTCTCCTATTGCCTCCTCATCTGTTAGATTCCCTTTCATCTTCTCATCCCCCTCATGTCCTCATTTCTTCCTGTCTTTATCCCCCTGCCCTGGCTCCTCCTCCTCTTTTTTTGTAGCTCCAAGGCAAACACTGCCGAGCTAACTCATCTGTCCCATCTCCAGTCTCCCCCAGTGGCTCTCTGAGGAATGACGCAAAAGTATATATTCAGACATTTTGAACCTCCTCCTCGTCTCCCATCAGTACTGTGACCTCCCACACACTCAGATTAGACACAGTCCCAGACATCTTTGAGGGAGGTAAAGAGGACAGCGAAGTGTGAAATCAGGCAGTTCTATTTTCATAAGTTAAATGTAAAGAAGCATGGCAGTATGTGTTTGAATAACTTATGGAAACTTCGCCCTTAAATGGAGAGTTTGAAAGTTGTGTTCATGACATTATTCTCTATTTTAAACTTTCTTCTGTCCTGGAGAAGTCTGAGCTGGCAACCCTCAGGTCATACCCTTCCCCAACCTCTAGGCTGTGTAGGAATGGTATTAGGCAGTGTAAAATTTAAAGACCCCTTCCAATGAAAATCAAACTTTTAACCTTGTTAAAAAAAATCATATGTTGTTTATTTATATGATACAAGACATATCATGGACAAAACAAGCAGAAATTCATACAGCCAAGGATTCATACATAACAAACCAATCCTGTCAATTTGGGGGGTGGGGCTTTCCATATCCTTACGCTATAGCTTACCTCGGATACCCATTATGCTACATAAAACAAGGAGTAAAATAATATCTGTACTTTGCAAGCTAAGTTAGCTAGGAAGCCAAGTCAGAGCTGGTGATTGGGACCAAGGTTTATCTGACATGAGTCTGACTCACTGGATGTAGATTGTGGGTATAAGCCTTCCATTTGCAGCATGTCTCCATTTCCACTTTCCCTGCCTGTTACTGTTTTAAAAATCTCCTTCGCTACAGGAAACAACAGCCTCCGAGCTAGCAGCCTATACACTGGAGAAACCAGGCAACTCCAGCTGCAATCCCCTGGAACTGGTAACTCAAAGAAAACTGAATTATCCTGGAAATAAGTTTATGAAACTAATATATCAAAATCGACAAAGAAAGTTAACTGAATGTGTGCACCCCAAATAGATATCTATACTGTCAAAAATGGCTAATAAAACTGTATGTTATATCAAACCAAACGCTATGTGTCCAATTATTGATCTTTTTTTTGTATATGTGAGTTTTGAGTATCATGCCGAAAGACTCCTAAACTAAGGAAATGAAATTAGAGAGATTAAAAGAGTTACCACCAGGCCTTCTGGTTAGTGTGTGTGTGTGGACATATTTTCAACACACGTTCCTTGGACATTTGTTGTGAGCGTTATAACTGTCATAGGTATTCAGGTATTCACTTTTTTTAATAATACCTAATTACCTTTAATTACCTCCTGAAAAGATTAACTCAGAGCACTAAATCTCTGAGCACCGGGCTCTCGTCATTATAGTTTATACTATCAGCAGGCTTTGTTAAGTTTTTTTTTTTTTTTTTTTTTACAACATTTTAAAACGGAAAAGTAGACCAATAAGAGTGAGATAAAACTTACCCCATGATATGTGCAGATTTTTCTTTCATTAAATCTTGTTCAGATAAAAGCACTAATTATGAAGTAAAACAGTAGTCAGCATCTAACATTGCCTTTGTATGATGCATATCATGATATCTGTGGTGAAACATGCAACATGAAAATAAGAAAAGAAGTGCTTAACCTCTGTGTTGTACTTGTAATATTTCTATTTCCAAGGTAATCCTGTCCTTTAAAGCTTATTGTACAAGAATGATAACTCTCAGTTGTCCTCTATACAAATGTATACTGACAGAAGTCATATAGTGACAGCAAGCCTGCAGTCATTAACTGTATTAAGGCATCATTCACTGTTTGCCAGTGGGTGGTCGTGTATGCAAACCATTTACAGTGAATTGCTTTGTGTTGATTGATTAACAAAAATCACCCAGAGGATGAGACCTCAGCCCCCTCATCAACCCTGTTCCCTCTCCATGTGCTCTCTGTAGCGCTCTGTGTCTTTGTCCCTCACTTTGTTCTAGTCCACAGAGCTCGCAGTATGATTGAAACTATGGCCGTCATTAAAGAATAACAAATCACGGTGAACATGTGCTGAGTGGCCTCTGATCTAAAGCAGCCAATAAAACGCAGCACGCAAAGCTAGCTAATGTGGCATAACAAAGACAAACTTCTTGTGGGGCCCGCGGTATCGATAAAAAATCATGAACAATTAAGATCAGGCCCAAATGCAGACAAAAGGCAGCCTACTTATAGAACCTGTTATCCCCCATCAGCACTGAAATGCCATCCTGGCTCAAATGATTTCTGTTTGAAGCCTTGGATCTGCTGTGACTGTTCCAGTCTGAGCCAAGGCTTGAAGAGAACAACAAACCAATAAACAGCAGAATAAATCTCTGTATGACTCCTCAATTAAATTACTGCCTTCTTCAAATGGATGATTACATAAAACTTTAGTATATAGACATTTAAAGGGAAATAAAACCTTGGAGGTCTCTCTCGTTTGATATATTAATGCCTATAAATAACAAAAATCCATAAATTTCCCCTGCAAACTTTGGCAGCTTTTAAACAGTGCCCGTCTAACGGTTGCCTTTACCCGCCGTCATGAAGCTCTCACCCCCCGCCACTGTATGCTGTACGCCCTGAATGCCCTATAGTGATGTCACCCATCCCTCCATGTGACTAAATATGATTTAAATTACCCAAAAATGCCAGTTCAGAAGTATTTGCGGCTTAAGCATACAAGATACAAGAAATGGTCCAAACAATCCCATTTCACCACTTAAGTGGATTATTGTGCACAATGTGCAGTGTAGTCCAGATCAAACATCCTCCTCTTCCACTGTCTGTCCTGACCTCAGCTTATTGATCACCTGTCAGAGAAAAGTTAAAACAGAAATAAAGTTGGTATGACTGTTTCAATGGGGTTATCAAATTCTTTCAGTTTCATAAATATAGATTCATGGTTTTGACACAACTGTAGCACATTATAGTGACATGCACCTCTTTCAGCTGGGCAATCTCTTTGCTTTCCACATTCCTCTGAGCATTGTTGGTTATGGCCTTCACTCTTGTTGCGTAACTGGAAGGTTCAGGAGGTTCAGGTGTTATTCAGTTTGTTAATATTCAAATAAATGATAATAATCTCTCTCTCTCTCTCTCTGTGTCTTTGTTTCTTACATGAGAGATGTGAGAGTCTCATCAAGGTTGCACTCTGAAGGAGAAATGTTGACGATCATGAGGGTTTTGGCATTGCCACCCAGGGAGTCCTGCATCACCTAAAGGGACATTAAAAGCACAGGTCAGATTTGGATGACCTAGCATGACCACACATGAGAAATCACAAGAAACTTCATTGCTATTTTTTATAATTTGTGTCTGAAGTTAATAAAGTTTGAATTCCTTCACAACTGAATCAAACTGGATTGCTAAACTTTACTGGTTTAAAAAGTTACCTGTGTCAGCTTGCTGTTCCTGTATGGTACATGGGACAGTTCAGCAGACAAGGCGGAGATCACATCACCCAGGGCACTCAGAGACTTGTTGATGGAGTTAGCCTCCTATTGAAGAGAGGGGAATTTAAAGAGGCCATTAGAAATATCAATCATCCTTACTGTCACTTGATGGGCCAATCAAAAACATAATATGCATGCAAACCTTCAGCTGGTGGTCCTTGGCGCCAGTCTTGGCTGCTCTCTCACTGCCAGCCAGGTCCACGAGGCTCAGCTTCCCGGTGATCACGCTCCCATTGGTCTGGTTCCTGCTCTCCACCATGATTCCAACAATGAGATGGGAGCGGGAACTCTCCACATTCATCTCTTGTGAAACATAACCGAAAAAAGTTCACTAATTTAGTTTTTCTCTCAAATAAACTTGTAGTCAAGATTAGAGCTACAACTAAAATTTATTTTAATTACTGATCAATTGTTTGTCTTAAATGCCGTTTTTTTGTGACAAATGACTTGACTTCAATTAATCGTCTAATCATTTCACCTATAGTCAAGTTGTTAATGATTAAGGTGAAAAAAAATAGCGTAATTACCTGTAAAAACATACATACAAAAAATGTGGGTTTTTTTGTACCGTCCTTCCTTCCATATAGTGTGTGAGGTTTTTACAAATGTTTCAGTATCCACTGTCAATAGATTATAGATTGTTGTAATAGTTAGTAATAATTTTGTAGTGGCTCTAGCTCTGTTAAACTAAAACATTAAGTGTATCCTGTACAGCCTCTGATGACCTGTGTGCACCTATAACACAGTGTTGCTGATTCACCATTTGGCTGCTCTGCCGCTCACCGTCCAGTCCAGTAATGATGTACCTAGCTGCTGTAGCCATACTGACTGTAACTAACACAATTAATCCAAACCATTTAGCAGGACACTGTTTGAACTGGGCGGCACGGCACAGACTAGCACGGCACAGAGAACTCACTGGTGGCAGAGATGTGTCGGTTGGCGCAGGCCTGCTGGAACAGAGCGTAGAGCTCCTGGGCACTGGAAGCCTCCTTTGTCTCTGCTCCTTGGGCGAACACAACTCCCTTTCTGTTCCTCTTGATCTCCACCCGCCTGGCCTGCCCATGGGACTGGGGCTGTGCATGGGCCTCACCAGCCAGGCTCACAAAGAGGTCCTGCAGCTTGTCATTGTACAGCTCCAGCATATAGGCCGAAACCTGAGGCAGAAAGATGAAGAAGCACAAGGGACAAGAAGAAATTGGGTGAGACAAGAGGAAAGAGTTGATGGGAGGTTCTCATAATTCAAGTAAAATCTAAGATCTTTCCTCCCAGTAACATCTAATTACAGTGGTCTGTTACCTTGAAGTCGAATTTGGTACTGTTCTCCCGTATGATATCAAATATGGCATTAAAAGATCTCGGTATGATCCCGGGATTCTTCTGCTCCTTGTCCCCCACCATGGTGAAGGTCTTCCCTGAGCCCGTCTGGCCGTACGCAAAGATACAGACGTTGTAACCATCAATAGCCGACTGGATGAGTCTGCGGGGAAAATATTTCTGAGCTGCGAGCTTTAAAACATTTGTAGATTATCTGGGGGCCTCCATCAGTGTGATACATTATATATTACATAAGTACTTGTACCTAAACTTCAGGATGTACTATAAACTATCAGAACCCAGACGAGACACATCTGGTGCCCATTATACGTGTGTTGTTGTAGATATGTGTACATACTGTATTAGTCCCTGATTTGGAAGCACATTACCCCTCACCTGTAGGTGTCATGAAACAAGTCTTCCTGAGACACTTCAGCACTGAACACCTTGTCAAACTGAAACTCCCTCAGCCCACGAGGGGTTTCCACGGTGACAGAGTAATCGTCTATTTTATCCACAACAACGGCCTCACCCTGCACATCCTCGGTTCTGCTCACTGGACGAATCCGACAAAACACTCGGATTTTACCTGTGGGGTTAAAAAAAAAAACATAAATAACCTCAAAAAGCTGAGGTTTAAACTGAGAGGGCCTCACTTTCTGGTGTTTAATTCCATGCATTAACACTGAATGCTGGCTAACGTGTACCTTTCATATCTTCCACCATATTGTAGTACTTCTTCCTCATTGTTCTTTCTGAAGTGTAGTTCTCAATTATTTTCTTTTTCTCTTCTTTAATTTGCTTGAGCTTGAGAGAAGAGCACGATAACACACAGGTATGACAACAGAAAGCTAAACCAGTTTTTAATAATCCAAAACCTCTTCTGCATCCGGAAACTTAAAAACCCATAGAAAAGTCAAGTCAAAGGTCGGAGTATGACCCAGTAGCAGGTTGTGGACGCTCACAATGATCACCACTGATGTCATATAGTGGCACAGGTTAATACAAATACTTCTTCTGGTACATAAGTTTGTTGTTTACTAGTGTACAGGGCAGCTGGGAGGTTATCATCAGTATTTTTTTTTACCCCTGAGGCTTGATCTGAGCTGATACACTGACCTATGTGATATAAAACCAACCTGATCCTGCAGTAAGAGGAGCTGCTGACTGACGCTCTTCACTCCCTCTGTGGTTCGGATTGTCCCTCGTCCCCAGATGTCATCCAACTCTGAGTCTGTGTCACAATCTGAGCAAAAAAAATTAAATAAAATTAAAAATTAAAACCACTGATGTAAGTGGATGCACTGTACACTCAGTGAGTCAAATCTAATGTAGAAACAATCACAGTCCATGTCAACATGACTGCTGGATGCATGTAAAGTGAATGTAGTGATTCATTTAGCTTTAGCAAGAAACATATTCAGGGGAGTTACTTATTTACCATTTGTTACGGGGCTTTCTCCAGTTTTGATGCAGTCTAAAGCCACTTGAGAGACCTCGTACTCCCTCACTTTTGCTTGTAGTAATGACAAACTTGACTCATATTCATATGACCTGAAGTGTGGAAGAGAAATCATTTTCATGATTATTATATTTCAGACAACAAAAGGAATGAAGAAAATACAAAAGTTGGCTCAATTTAAACTAGCCACTTCTGTAATGAGACTGGCTGTGGCTATTTCAACCAATAAGAAACCATATATTGTTTATATCTGCCAACTGTTTCCATGATATCTAACCGCTCATGGTCAGAAGTCTTATCCTCTTTGCCATTACTGTCTTCTTTGGCCGCTTGTAGACGGTCTAGTTTGTGTCTGGCTTCAACCAGAGCAGCCTGATTCTCCTCAATCATCTGGTCCAACAGAGCTCTGGTCTCAGTCACTGCACTGCAGATTGCATGCG
This sequence comes from Seriola lalandi dorsalis, assembly GCF_002814215.2. NCBI lineage: Eukaryota > Metazoa > Chordata > Actinopteri > Carangiformes > Carangidae > Seriola > Seriola lalandi. Next base: position 1,627,349 of record NW_019525496.1, read on the forward strand.
CCTTGAAAATAAAACAAAGCAATGTTATGGTATTGGTACAAGAAAGTCATAAAATCAGGGTGATCATTTTTCAGGGAGAAATGAAGCATTTACTGCAGCAAAAACCACATCTATAATAATAAAATACGCAGACAGTTAACAGTTCACACATAGGTTAATAGTTGAACAGCACCTTGTGTATGACAGTGGGAAGCAGAAGACTGCAGGGTGGCGGAGGAACAGGAGGGACATGGCTCTTCTCTGCCTCCAGCAGCTCAGTGATCTCTCTCTCCCTCTGGTACAAACTCTCCCTCAGCTCCTCTAGACGGGCTTTAGCCCCCTCCAGTGGCAGATCTGACTCACCGCAATCCTGCAAATACAAAAGGCCAGTACACCCAAATCACAAAAACTTATTTTGTACCACCAGCCATGCGAATAGTTTTGTTTTTATGTGCATAATGTTTGCGATATCGACCTCTGAAACTTCAGCTACCATCCAAATACATCAGTTCAAACATGTTTAATGTTTAATGTTTAATGTCTTTGTAATATGATCATGTTCTTAAGAAGGTTAGATTGTTTTGTTGGTTTTCTGTTCACATGTTTATAATCTTAGATCATGTTCTGAGATATGAGCAGCACTGCCATGGCAACTAACTCCAACCCACCACAGTCTGTTGTTGTCCTTTGTTCTCTGAGCTTTCACCTTCCTCTGCTTCCTCCTGCTGCTCCTGTGATGATACCATCAACAATTCTTGGACTTTCCCTACTTCCTGTCTGGCCATTTGCAGCTCCTGCAGTGCTGTACAGTGTCACAGAGCATTAATAAAGGTGTAATATGTAATGATCACACATGCATATGAATGCATGCACGTGGACTCACTGGAGGCCTGGTGGCTGTGCAGGACGTCCAGCCTGTTGGAGAACAGTTCCAGCATTTTGCTCTGAGAGAGAGAGAGAGAGAGAGAGAGAGAGAGAGAGAGAGAGAGAGAGAGAGAGAGAGAGAGAGAAGATAATTATGTAACAAAATTAAACGGTTTATACTGAAATATGGCCACAGGGGGGCGCTCCAGTTCAGAGGAAGACATGAGAGAGAGAATTCCACCTTTTCTCTGTGCCACTGCAGCGTCTCCTCTTTGCTCCTCCTCCTCTCAGCTCTCTGCTCCTCCAGCAGATGCTCGTTCTGTGCAGTCAAAGCCTGCAGGAAACAGGGCCAGGCGACGAGATGAATAGATAAATTACTTTTTGATATGTCACCTATACTGATGACAATGTGTGCACAAGTATTGCTGATTAACTAATTCCAAAGTTTGAAGCAGAGGTCAGAGAGTTTGACTGTGTTGTTGAACTTTATGAGCAGAAAGAACAAAGTGTGCCACAAGAGAGCTGCAGGCATCACAGGGGGAAAGCCAGATATTTAGATGAGGGAGACGTTAGGACAGGGAGTTGGTTTGAAACAAAAGAGACTCTTAAGTAAGAGATGACTCTGAAGGAAAGACGGACGACACCGACCGCAACTCTCCTCTCCCAGTCAGCGTTCTTCTTCTCCACCTTCTCCTGGTAGAGGTCCAGGATCCTCCGCAGAATGTTTAACTTGTTCTGGTATTGAGATCTGATCTTCTGCATGGTCCATTCCTGATAACACACACCGTCATTTGCATTAGATATGTTTTAGTGCATGCTCTCTCTCTCTCTCTCTCTCTCTCTCTCACACACACGCACACGTGCAAGCACAGACACTTCCTCACCTGTGTCTCTCGTGCTGTGATCTGAAAGTTCTCTTCCAGCTCTTGCACCATTTCCAAGTGTCGTCTCTTCATAGCCTCCATGTCCTCGGCTATCTGTTGTGGAGTGCATACAAACACACAGACTTCACATACACAAAATAGTATCATGGTCCTGATGAGATGCCTTCCAGGGCCACAGTAGCAGCATCAGATTAACCATGTGAGTGTGAGCGAGACCACAACACAGTGTCTGACAGTGTGTTCATTGTGTGCCTGCATGCCCTCTCACTGAACAACTGGACAGAGCCCCAAGTCACACGTCACCATTTCATGAAATAAAGTGAAGCTTATTTTATTTGCTCTCACTGTCTCACTCTGCAATGTTTTTTCAGTATCCATGTCTAATGGTTTAAAACTGATTCTATTCTGAATATAAATACATTGCCTGAATGAGAAACAGTATTTGTTGTGCGCTGCCGACGCTCATCATTTTACCTGAGTGATGCAGTGCTCGGCTGACTCATAGGGGATGTAGATCTTGGCATCTTGTGATCCTTCAGCTTCTTCCGTCGCCTGGTCTGCATCGCTGCTATCTGACAGCTGTGATTCTGACGAGCCTGCGGATATAACATGCTGGAAATCACCATGCAGTTCAGAACCATGAAAGTGATAGTCAGTAGAAAGCTTCACTTCTCTGATTTCAGCTGCCACAGTTTCTATCTTTTTCACTTCCACACCCCATCACAGCAGAGGTGGAAACTAAATAAGTGCATTCACACAGTTTTGAGCTACATATACTTTTACATGAATATTTCCACTGCCTTGTACTTTTACTTCACTCCATTTCAGAGGAACATTTTTCTTCTGTTTGACAGTTTTAGTTACTATAATATGAATGTTTTATAATTGTTTGAGATCAAACCGTTTTTCAAACACTTTTATCTAAATAATTGTTGGAGGCCCGTTAATGATCTTATAACCTTTCAGATTCATCCTGTGACCTTTTGGAGGGGGGTCAACCCCCAGTTTGGGAACCTCTGGACTACTCTACCTAAATGTAGAGTAAATAACACTAACTCCACCAGCCACAGCAGTAAAATGCTGTTTGACACAGAGATGCATCAGTATCTAATCATGTCCTATTATGCAATGAAATATCAGCCACAGGGGCTGTTGTCTGGCAAACAAGTGCTTTTACTTGTTCTGCGAAAATTAGGGCAGTTTTACTTGGGTCAAGTTTTGAATGCAGCACTTGTTGTGGAGTACTTTTACATTGTTGTATTGATGCATTTTCCTTAGTACCACTTACAGACTGAAAGAATCTGAACACTTTTTCCACACACAAACACACACACACACACACACACACACACACACACACACACACACACACACACACACACACACCCACACACACAGACACTAGCACCCCTCCTCTTTCTCCACAAACTATATTTCTTCATTTTACAGCACCTGGGTTGCTCTCTTGTCCGGGGTGTTTCCTTCGATCTACGCCAATCCAGCGCCTGAACGCAGCCCACCTCTTCATCCACAGAGTTTTGTGAAGAACAACATCTTGAACAATGAAGAAAATGTTGGTGGACAGTTGGAGTCAGCTCAGGGAGCAGAGTAAAAGGCAAAGGAAAGAGGAGGGGAAGAGCAAGAGTAACAGCAACATAAGATATGTTGCAAAATTATATTGCGAAGTTGTGAATGTGCTATTACATTTTATAATAAATCAGTTTTAAAAACTTACATGTGGTTCGTTATTAGGTTTTGAGGATTTTTCTCTGTCCAGCAATATTTCATGCTATTATTAAAAAAAATCCCCTGAGAAACATATCCATCTAAAATATCACTGCTGCAGATAAGTAAAACTGATCTTTTAAATAATCAAATTGTTCTGTACAGATGAATGTCAAACTCATGAAATACTTTCATCGGGTGCTGGAGCTCATAAGTCACTCCTTCAACTATGTGTGTGTGTGTGTGTGTGTTTGTTTGTGTAATTGAGTGTGTATAGATATATTTAAAATAGAGTCATGCAACTTGTTACCTTCATAATTTTTCATATGAAAAACTGATGTTGTACGATATGTTCATGTATTTATCATCATTTTATTGCAGTTCAAAAATGTCTAAAATGGAAATAGTCATGGCAAAAAATCAAGCACATAAACTTCAGTAAAACAGTTTAACATTTTATTTAATAGATTTTAAACAGGTATTACATCCTCACCATTATGATTAGCAGCCAGTTTAATGTCTATTTACATGTTTATTTCTGAAAATACATTCAAAATGTAGGTACTGTCAGTAATTCAGTTATTTATGAGTTTATATGAAATGAGAAGACAGCAATAGTTAGTCCCTGTTTATTTTCATTTTCAAGTTAATCCATCACTGTGGCCAGGTATGTCTAAAATACGGACACATTTCCCTTGAATATTTTACAACTCTCTGTCCCACACCCGTCCCCAGCCCACCCTCTCCCCTCTTTGTTTCCTCATACAGGAATGTGGGCGTGCCGTCATGCTGTTACCTTCCTCCCAGAAACACCTTTTAGTAGAAAAACAGAAATTACTGTATGTCAGGAATTACTGGGAAAAGTTGGGAATATTAAAAAAAAATCAGGTTATCTGCTGCATGAGCTTGAAAGCAGACAGAGTGTTGGTTGGAGTTTAGTAAGGGGTTAAAAGTAATAAGACCAAAAGCTGAAAGAGATTATGCTACAGTTTATGCCTCAGTGGTTGCATGAATGTGTGTGTAGGGAGGAGTACACCGCTCTGACCTGCTGTGCTGTCAAACTGTCTGTTGTGCATTATTGGACATGGCCTCTCATCCTTCAGCTCCGGTACGCTGCCTGGTAAATCCTCCAGCACCTGTGCTGCCACCGGGACCCGTGCGGGCCGCGAGGACACCAGAGAGTCCTCAGTGCAGCCAGACCTGTCAGTGGTCTCCCAGGCGCCTGATAAAATAAATAAATACATCAAAACTTTCAGATGATGTACATGATTTAAAAAGGAAATTTGAATGTCCAGACAGAAAAATAAATGAAGAACAGGGTATAATCTTTACTCGTTCACTCAAAATAAAAAGGCAAACTATTGCTGCATGGAGATGGACGGGTGAAGATGGAGGCAGGATGAGGAGAACAGACAGCTGCAGGTAACAGAAACATCTGGATAACATAATGTAGGCATGAAACCAGTCTTCTCTGTACATATCTCACAAGAACCCACAGACCTCTGGATGCAGGCCCCACAGAACACATCTGCATCTATTTCTGCCACAGCTGGAGTCACCACCAGCTAATTCTACTGTCATTTAGGATACGTGTACATACACCTGTCTATTAGTGTGTGTGTGTGTGTGTCTGCATGTGCGGGTGAATCTAAGTCCGGCCCCGGCTGGCCATCATAGCCAGATCTCACACCAGACCCTGCCAGGAACAGTGTGGTATGTTTGTTCTGATACACTGACCGCTCCACTGCTTCACAACGGGGGCAGCCGAGCAGCTGAAATATTTAAGCCTCGTCTAACTTCACCTGTCCGCCTGCTTCACATTCATCACACAGAGCAGCCTCCTCCTCAGCCTATAATCTGGTATCTGATACAGAAATGAACACGAGGACGTCATTACCACCCTAAAGATGAACACAGAATTGAGATGAATTGTGTTGATGTCTTATACACTCACGTTGCTTGCCTGCAGGAGCCACAGAGTGATGTCTCCCTACTCTCTTTCCCAGGAAGGTCAGTGAATAGGATCCATTCTCAGCTCCAGAAGAGTTCACATACATTGTGTATACAAGTGTGTTTTGGCTGTCACTGCTCTTCTTGCGTTGGCTCTGTTGATCCGTCCAAAATCTGCAGAGAAAAGATAGTTAATATCGTTTTAAAGCCACCGAGATCAGAGACAGATGAAAATTTGTAATTTATATGCAATTGAAAATCCCAAAATATTTCAACCTGCATCATGAACTCTTATTCAACCCTCAAACTATTTGCAGATGTCAAAAAGCTCACACAGCTGATTCACTCAGGGAGTGTAATCCTTTTGTCAGCCTCTCCAAGCTACTATAAGCTACGAGCTTCGCCACAGGAAAAACTGAAAATCCCAAAGTTTAATTTGCGGGATTATTTTCAGTTTCCTTGATTTCACAGCGCTATATAAGAACAAATCTTACATCTCACTCGGCAGGAACTGGCACAACGCCAGTTCTTTTGATAAACAAAGTGATTTGAATGCACTGAAAAATGAGCCACACTGCCAAACTACGAATTGAATGAATTAATCATAAAGCACATTCACTTTCAAATAAGCAGAAAACATGACAAAACTGAAAAAAAAAAAAAAAAAACCTTGACCTACCTGGTCTCGGAGCAGATCAGATCCCTTCAGTGCGTTTCAGTGCGTTTCAGGGTGCTGCTGTGCTGACCAGGAGCGCGAGGACACGTCGATCCTGATCTCTAAGGGGAACCAAACTCTCAACAGTCTTTAAATATTAAACCTGCAGAGATGGAGTTTCAACAGGTACTGGCTGAAACCCCACAGAGACTGCTGGTAAAAAGATGCCCCAAACAGTCCTCAGGTTTCCCATGTGTAAGATTTAGATTGTAACTAGAAGCTGCCTCACACAGACTAAGACACACGCGTACACATCGTTCATACACACACTCATTTCACTCAGCCTGTTCACTCAGCCTGCTCTTGTTTTTTCTCAATTGTTTTGGGTGCAGGGAATGAGCCTGAAATAGGTTCACCTACATCCAGGTGAACTGCACTGAAGAGTGTGAGGAAATTATCTTAATGCAGGTTTGTTGTGACGGTACTGTGTCTATAAACCTTTCTAAAGAAGTAATTGTGAAAAAAAAAAAAGAAATCAATTTCACGGTCATAAAGGTATTACACTCTCATTCCCTGTTATTCATGGCCAGGCCCTTCTATGAGGATTTCCTTTCTTTTTTAGACCAACAGACTCATTTGGAACATTTGGACCACAGCTTGAGCATCTGTTTAACACACCTCGCTTAAAGATAAATCTACCCGTGATGCCACTTTAATGAAATTGCAGCTTTGCCCCCGCCTTCCTTTTGCACAATCCAAACCCTGCCCTGACCTGATTCCCCTGTGGATGTATAGTGTCACTTTAGTGTGAAATGTACAACAACTTCAACAAATAATAATAATAAAAAAAATAAAAAAAACATTAAACACATATGCACACATGACAGAAGTTTTTATTGACTTCACTGGCGGCCTGTGAAGTCTTGATTGTTTAGATAACTTCTTACAGTGAGATGAATGCGTTAAAATAATGTCGTCATCAGTTAAATGTGTCATTACCCTGGCTGTTACAATCTCAAAGGTGTGACAGTATCTTCACTCTGTTGAGGCATGCAGCCCGCAGGTAGCGTCAGGCCCCGACTGTGCTGTCATGACAACATGCCACACCTTAAAGACACTCATTACCTCATCACACCGAAGGCAGACTCTTTTTGAGGGATGATAAGGTGGTCTTTGTTCAGTTGTATAGATAAGAGGGTCCACATACAGAGATACAGTGGGTTGTGGATTCATTTGAGGAGGCTGATGACATTTTCTGCGAGGGGAGAGATAAGAGCAGGAATCTCAAAAAGGAAGAGATACACTACTAATGGAACAGCAGGAACATCAAACCGTCTCTTATGCTGTGGACAGTGAACACATTACCTGTGGAACAATTATGTTTGCAAACAGAGCCCTGAACACAACACAAATAAACTCTTGGTTTATATAAGAGTTATGTAAGAGTTACTTTCACTTGGGCTTCCACCAAACACATAAATAGAAGCATATGGGCCACAGATACTGAGTGAGGGAGCAATATTTTAACAATTATGCTAAAAGTTTTCAGTTATTAAAATGATCAGTAATCACTTGGCCTGTATTCATTAAAAGACACCATGTACTTTTTCTATATAAACTTTTAAATGTGATATTGAAATGTCTAAATGTTGAGGAAACAACAAAATCACACAGTCCATCCATAAAATAAGAAACTTGGAAACGTAAAAAAAAATAACAGAATGGATAATAATAACGGCAGAAAATTAAACATCGAAATAAACAAACGTAAAAGGGGTAGGCCTACTGCATTAAAACCGCACAAGAAGTACAAAGAAGCACAGTACAGTGAATCATCTTAACACCGCTCCCTCAGTCACAGACACTCTGTCGGTGTATATCAGTGATTTTACACGTGAACTCCAATTTTATGAAAGATTACGACCTGGCACTGGGTCAGCGCGTGTTTTCAAGTCAGCAACATGACTGTTAGAAATCTGCTGTAGGAGGAGGAAGCAGCTGCTGCTGCTGCTGCTGCTGCTGCTGCTGTGAGTTGTTACGCACGGCGTCGCACTTTGGACGGAGTTCCGCTGTGGCAGGCAGCGGTTCAATCCAATGGCAGCTGTGTGGAGGGTGGGATGGGCTGGACCCGTTACTAGGTGGGGTTTATCATGGGTATAAATATACTTTCTCTGGCCCTACAACGCCCCTGGAAACTCAGTCATACAAACTTCTTCCCACTAAGGCCTCGCGGTAAGTCTTTCTCTTTCCTTAAAAATCTAAAACCACTACTCCAGCTTTAAGTTTGAGACTTTGTTGAAGTCGGGCGTTAGATCCAGTGGCTTTAAGTCTTCTCTTACGCAAGGTATTGATGCAACCTATGTGGGTGTGGTTGGAGAAAATAGTGGCGACAATTTTCTTTTTGTGGATTTACACATTTGGCGAAAGTGAAGTGTTGAGCTGGTTTCAGTGTGCAGCAGAGTTGTCTCTCAGTACCAGCACTATCACATTAAGTGAGACTGGACTGTGAGCTACCCTCCAATGATCGTATCCGTCTCAGAGTTTAACGTGGGTGTGGCCAGGCAGCCTCACCACGTTTGGCATTATGGAAAACCACCTAATGTAAACCTACAGTAAATATGCAGAGTTTGCTCTCTAGGAGAGGTTGTAGGAAAAACAAACAGTTTCTTTCTTTCTCTTGCTAACTCTTTTAGAACTGATTAGAGATGAGAACTTTACTGAAGTAGAATCGATAAAAGAGGGAGAATTTCTTTTTTAAATACCATCTACAGTGTGTCCATTGTGCTTGTTTTATCCTTAGGTCCTCTGTCCTTTCTCACAAAAGACTTGCAGGCTACTTTCTTAACAAAACATCTCATGCTACATTAGGTACTCATGTTTGGATCACATCAGTACTGACATCTTCTCTTCTCTTCTCTTCTCTTCTCTTCTCCTTCTCTTTTCAGACAGACAGACTACAACAGTCCCACCATGTCTTTCATCCAAGCCTTCTTGCAGCAGACCGTCTATCTGGGCATGCCCGATGACTCAGTACGTAACGCTGTTGTTCTGTTCCAGTTGCTAAGGCCAACCACCCTGTTTTTTCCTTTTTTTACTTCTCATCCTGTGGTATGCTCAGTGGAAAAAATGTATCAGGCAGAGTTTAGAGCGAGGGAAGGAGAGAAGTGTACAAGATGTTTTAGGGGGAAAGAATGAATGAGTGGGAAGTTTGAAGGGTAGATAAAGGGAAGGAAAAAGGAGTGGAGCAGGGAGATAAGATGAGAAGTCTTATTAAAGTGAAAGGCTGTCAGGATCATGATGATTTTATTCAAAAATGACCATACTAAGTCTTGTGAGTGTGTGACTCATGGAGGCAGGAATTTTCACCCCTCCCTTTTATAAACTCTGCAAACAGAACAAAATGCTACTTCTGCTTTCCCTGGTTTCTTAAAGTGAAATATGGGAAAGTTGCTTAAGGTCTTGCATGATTTCAGTCTGTGCCTCCGCTCTGCTGTTATTGTTCACTACAGTCCAACAGGGGTGTGCACAGGCATTTGAAATGGCACTGTAATGGCCACTGGAGGCATAGAGGTTAGGGGGCAGAGACAGACAGGGCAGTGCCCACAAATGTAATAAAATCTGCCACAAGTATCTTTTTTATGTCTTTGGTATGTTTAAAGACGGAGGATTAATGCAGGCGATGTGTAAGGGGACAAAATTGTGATTTTGACTTTCTTAAAGAGCAATTTTGCTCTCAAGGCATCTAAAAAATATAAATTATTAAAAGTATTGTGTCACTCAGGTCCTAAAGAACGAGGGAACAGTGACGGCGGCACCCAATTTCAGCCCCAACGGAGATGCAGCAGTCTTGGATAAGGCCATCAAGACAAAAGGTGAACTTAAAAACCCTCACAGAGAAGCTTTGGAGCGTGTGTGAACATGTTCTGGCTTTGCAATGTGTCTTTCCTTCAAATATGAAGGGCTAGCGTTTGTGAGAATAACCTTAACACCCTCTGCTGGCCATCATGCATCATGACTACAAACAGTGCCATTGCCTGTGGTAGAAGGTTACCTCACATCTCTGTGTGGGCCCTCACACTGGAGTACAAATACTGTTAGGGTTAAAATCTCAGCAGGATTGAATATTTGTCTCTGTCGTACGAATGCAGAATGATCACGATTCTCTCTGCAGGTGTGGATGAGAACACCATCATTGAAATTCTGGTGAAAAGGAGCAACGAGCAGAGACAGCAGATCAAAGAGGCTTACCAGCAGGCCAGTGGCAAGGTAATGAGATGTTCATAGCAGGAAGATTGTACACACATCCATAGTGCAGTTATGCACATGATCATATGCTCTCAAACACTAAATTTACAACATGGGTTGTTGTTCCCTCGTAGCCTCTGGAATCAGCACTGAAGAGCGCTCTGAAGGGAGATCTGGAGGACGTGGTGCTGGCTCTGCTCAAAACACCTTCCCAGTATGATGCCCAGCTGCTGAAACTGGCTATGAAGGTGCACAATCACACAAATACAAACTTACAATGAACGTTGATATAAATATAAAAACGACTCAAACCATTTAAACCCGAGGATGTGAACACATCTGGGGCGACTGCTTTGACCTCACCATCATCTGTTATTTTTGGTGCATCGAGATATCCACCCACTTCCACGTATTCATGTATCATTTCCTGAACAGTCGGGAACAAGGTGTGTTTTGTTTGAATTATACTGGTGTAGAATAAGTGGTCTTTCTCTGCTTCAATCTGTATCCATGCATCCCTGTCTCAGGGTCTGGGCACAGACGAGAACACCCTGATTGAGATTTTGGCGTCCCGGACCAACAGAGAGATCCTGGATATAAAGAAAACCTACAAGGAGGGTGTGTGCAACAAGCTGCAGTTTCATCAAGCTAGTGTTTGGAAATAGAAGTGATAGGACATGTGACAGTGGGAAGTTACAGCCTCGGGGATATGAAAGAAAGTTTACACATCAGAAATGGACTTGCTGAAACACAGTTTTCTCATTTTGAACATTCATTGTATGTCTTCCCACTGTGGTTTCTTTGCTAAGAATACAAGAAGGACCTGGAGGACGACATCAAGTCTGACACCAGCGGAGACTTCAAGACTGCTCTCCTTGCACTCTGCAAGGTATGTGTGTTTTTCCACGTCTTCTTTCTGTCTCATTCTGTGTTTTGCATTCTGTACTTAATACAGAAGTTTTAGGAGACATCTAGCAATGACGAAACAAGACAACAACAAAAACGACGACAATTGCCCTCAAGCTCTGAGGCAACATACCACTCCCTACTGTAGCTGCTAGAGTAACACGGGTTTATTAAAGATAAACAATCTCACACACACACACACGCACGTACGCTCGCATGCACACACACACACACACAAACTTTCTACACTGTTTGCGGGACAGATCATTATTTATTAGGGAATATGATATCATTCTTGCCTATACTGCTCTTTCAGTTTTCATGCACAAAAAAAATTTAGTAAAATGTGTGGCTGAAGTGTTGAGCATTCCAGCAACCAGCATATAGGTATTTTTTAATTATTTTATGTCTCTGAAATAGGGACATGACATCACTGGTCCTAATCGACTTGCACAGCATAAATCTCATTTCATTATCTTGCTCCATTCACACTAAGATGCTGCCAATGACAGTTTGAAAAATAAGCTTCAGTGTCACACAGCAAACTAAAGTACAATAAGTATGATGCCTTGGTCATTCCAGACCCTCCCTCCCTATACTTCTCCTGTCTTAAAGAGACACTGGACCCAGTTCAGTTGGGTTCAACACAGTGACGTTGCTCTGTCTCTGTGTGTCACAGGCCAGCAGGACTGAAGGAGTCTCTGAGCAGCTGATTGACAGTGATGCCAGGGCTCTGTACGAGGCCGGTGAGGGGAGGAAGGGCAAAGACTGCTCTGCCTTCATTGAAATCCTCACCACCAGGAGTGCCCCTCATCTTCGTAAAGGTTAGATGGCTGACCGCCTCGTTAAGTAACATCTGACTTCTTCCTGTTTGTTTATTCCAGTCAGATCTAACACTCTTCCATGACGTCCTCTCCTTCAGTCTTTGACAGGTACGCAAAGTACAGCAAAGTGGACGTGGCCCAAGCTATCGACCTGGAGATGAAAGGAGATATTGAGAGTTGTCTCACTGCAGTAGGTAAAGGCACAACGCTCTACTCTAACTTTATTACCTGAGCATTTGTTCAACTAGTGATTTATTCACTGACTTGATTTGAACATGAGCCATTCTTTTTTTAAATAACCACAGTGAAGTGTGCTGGAAGTAGGCCCGCGTTCTTTGCCGAGAAGCTCTACTTGGCCATGAAGGTACAGTGTGTATAGGTCACTACTCACAAAATGAATAAATAAATAATGCATGCAGGATGCTATGCCTGCTACCCAAGGTGTTTCACGGCTGACTTTTCTGTCCATCAGGGTAAAGGTACCCGCAAGAATATCCTGACCCGCATTATGGTGAGCCGCTCTGAAATCGACATGAAACGGATCAAGGATGAGTACAAAAAAAACTACGGCAAAGCGCTCTACCAGGATATTCTGGTGAGCAAACATCTTGCCACAGATAATGACAACAAAGCCATCCTCAGTGTTAGAATTGCTCTGCTTTTTTGTTTTGGTGTACATATTAGGATTCACAAAACAAGAGAAAAATGTAAACAGTTTAGTGATTTACTGACTGTCTTTTTTCCCTTCAGGATGACACTAAAGGAGACTACGAGAAGATTCTGCTGGCTCTGTGTGGGGGTGAAAACTAAGAGCAAATCAATTGCATAAAAGCTCATGTGACCAAAGATCCACTACCATGTAGAGCTGTGGAAAATGACCTGTAATCTCTTGACACATATTGTGCCCTATGTTCTTGTGGAGACCTGACAAGACAAGTCTTTTCTCTTTGAGACTGTCATGACATATAGGACATATTAACAGCAATGAGCTTAACATGGAACGAGCACTGCTTCAACAGATATTTTCTATCCTTTCCTTGCAGCACTCTTATCCCTGCAGTTTTCTAGTGGACATGTGATCTTTATCCTTACACTCATTAGATTCTCATATCTGTTGCTTGAAAGGAAGCTATAGTCAGTAATCACCTTGTAGCTCCAAACAGACACTATACAGTTCATGAAGGACACATACTTCCACATGCCAACAATGTTAGTTGCAGAAGTAACGCTGAAGGAGCTCGGATATTCTGCAAATAAAAGCTTTTTGTATGAAGGCCTATTTGTGCTGTTTCAGTTTTTCACACCTCACATAACTAAAGTTTTGTTGAAAAATGTTTAGCAAATCTATGAAATTTAGTATTCTCTCATTTTTATGCACAATTAAAATTATTTCGCATTATAAAACACTTCATGGTGACAATCACAGACAATCGCATTTTTTGGTACAATGCACTGTATATCTACACATCCCAGAAGTTATAAATGCACACAATTATATACCCTAAATAACACATCAGCCAGAATGAGTGCATGAACATAGCCATTTTATACCGTGTGGTAAGGGTGGAGGCTAGTCAAGTTGGGTAATAAATATATTTCCCGGGTGTGTAATGGCATGTAAATTATTGAGAAAGTCTAAGAAATGAAACATGTCGCAATGGGACAGTGAAATCTGGCGCCCTCTCTGCCTACTTGGTTTGCCATCCGCAGAAGAGGGATTTCTGTCAGTATCTGGCAACCTCATAGCTCAGACCACAACTATAAACAAGCGGAGCCATCAGTTAGCCATCGCTAGGCTAACCAACTTTCTTTCTCAGTATGTGTTAAAATTTCTGTCATAACAGATACGGAACAATTTTTTCTCATTGCAATAATTCCCCAGATCATCCTGTGGTTCTGTACAAATGGGTTTTAAAGCTGCTCGCATACTACGTTTAGCATGACAGCTAGCTAGCTAGCTAACGGTAGCTAGTCAGTCAGTTTTGCAACAAACTTAACTATTACATCTGTCAGTAGAGTGTCAGGGACGTAAAGTCACATTAGTGTTTTGGTATAGGTTAAATGATGAAATCAGATGTGGTCACCACAATACTGTCATGTTTATTTCCATGTGTCATTTGACTTTGAGGGGGCTAACGTTAGCCAGGTTAACGTTATTGGTAACTGAGCTGGGCAGAGAAGCACTAAAACAGATGTAAAGACAAGTCCTTTTAAGGCTGCCCGCAGGAGCTGTGAGAGTTTTTAGCCACCACGTATCTTCTTCAACATTACTATATGTTCAGCATCAATAACCCTTAATAACCACCACACTCTGTCTGTTTATTTCAGGTCAGTCAGTTCATCTGGGTCAGCCATTCCAGTTGCAGTTTTCCCCTTTAATCAGAATGATGACAGTGACCTGACCAATGGACCACTGCACTGTCTGCTCAGTGAGAGGGTCACGTTCGGAGGTAGATCATGAATGACAAACTAGTGTTTTTGGGCCTGCTGTACTTTGTCCAGGGCATCCCCTATGGTCTCCAGTCTTCACTGCTTCCAGTCTACCTGCGTGGAGCTGGCCACTCTCTTACCCGCATCGGCTTCACCAAGATCCTCTACTTCCCCTGGGTCCTTAAGGTGCTCTGGGCTCCGTTGGTGGACCGGCTCGGAACCAAGCGTCACTGGCTGGTTGGGACAGTGTCTGGGCTGGCTCTGACATGCCTCTCCAGTGCTGCCCTGGCTCCAGAGGCACATATCTGGGGAGTAGCAGGAACCCTGCTGGCCATGAACACCTTGGCCTCTGTCCAGGATATTGCTGTAGATGGGGCTGCAGTGGGGTTGTTGAAAGGTCGTGGGGAGCTGGGGCTGGGCAACACAGCCCAAGTTGTGGGCTACAAAGCTGGGTCGGTGTTCGCTGGAGGCGGGCTGCTGGCGGTGATTGACGTGGCTGGATGGAGCTGGATGTTCATGCTGCTGACCTTTGTGTATGCAGGCGTGGCATTGTTTGTGTGGGGGGGGCCCGTGTTGGATGATGAGACTGTGAGGGGCCAGCAGGCAGATGGCAGCAGGAGAGGAGGGCAGGGAATGGATGCTATGAGGCCATGGAGGGTGTGGAGGAAGCTGCTGGCAGTACCTGGCACACCATGGACAGTCCTGTATGTCCTGACGTACAAACTGGGTGAGTGTGATCAAAATGCACGCACAGACTCAAATTAAACAAATACTGAAAACTACAATATGATTAATTTATACTTTTATATCTTAACTAACTAGGCCTAATATTAATACTAATATTTTTGTCTGTCCAAATGAAACAACTTTATTTGCTGAACTTTATATCATATATATTTTTTATATATTAATTCTCTGACTTGTAAATGTCACAAAACAAATGTCTTATTTGGTGGACGAACAGTCAAAAACTTAAGTATTTTATGTTTACAATGATATAAAATGGTGAAAGGTGGCAAATTCTCGCGTTGGAGAGGCTAGAAGACCAAAGGATGACTGGGGTTTTTGCTTGATAAATGACCAAAACGATTTATCAATTATCAAAGTAGTGGTAACTTAAAAGTAATTTTCTCTAGATTGAGTAGTTGATTAATCAACTAACTGTAGCAGGTCTTATCATGTTGAGTTTGAATGATCATCACAGGAGCCCAGTAAAGGAAGAAAAAGAGGTGAAAGAAAATGCGCAGAAAAGAATGAATTAGCAGAGCTCCCGTCCCATCTTCGGGGAAATGGGACACCGATTTATCAGTTTATCAGTTTTTATGTAATTCTGGTCACAAACTAGATGGAAAAAAAATCCTTGAACCAATGAAAAGTTAAATTTCTGGCAAATGCTTCCCTTTTCCTGCCTTCATGTAACGCCCAGAGATGACCACTAGATGTCTCTGTTGATACATCCATGAGGACTGAACTCATGTATCAGTGTGTTGAAGAGGATTGGGAGGGAAATTGTTTCAAGGCAGTTTATCATGTCTGAACAGGTCCTGGATGCACATTGGAAAATACAGCCCTGCTTGGATAAAACAGTTGTTTTTGTGAGTTACACATGTATAAACTCAAGGCACTTTAACGAGAATACAATGTTAGCTTGATTGCAGACTATGTAACTTATGAAAGAATTGAGAACACATTTTTTTCCCCTTGCAAATTAAAACTTGAATTCATAAGCAATAAAACTACCCTTATTCATTTCAATGCACTCAGGGTTTTTGCTGCTACAGCCTTACGTGGTCTGGTATGCCCAGTAGCATATAGTGGCTAATATTAGTTAATGTTTGCAAACTTAAGATAGATTTTGTTGGATACCGAGTCAATTTGCTGACTTTCTGTCTCTTTTCTATTTGTGCTACTGTTTTAATATTTATCACTATGTAGCAGTTGCCACTTGGGGCCACAGTGGCCGCTGCTCAGCAAAAGTTTCATAGTCTGCCTTCAAATTCATGCAGACAGTTTTTTATGTGAATGAGTTAGTGCCAGTAAGAAAGTAAGATATGAAAAGTAGTTTTGAAACAGTCAGGCTTGTGTGTGTGTGGGAGAGAGAGTTGATATGACCAGAGTTTGGTGTTTGGTAGCAGAAGGGGATTATGTAAGGATTAGAGTGTCTTTGTGTCTGTGGCGTTCAGAAACTGAAATGGAAGACGACGCATCACGCTGATGTGTGTTTATGTGTACGTGGGTGGTGGGGATATAATTGTCTCCTCACATTTGCATAGTCTTTACTTGTGGATGTTCATGAATGTATATGCCTTTGTTTTTAAAATGTGTGTGTGCCTGCGTGCGTGCGTGTGTGTGCATGCGTGCGTGCGTGTGTATGTGTTTTTTAAAAGAGTGTTAAGGGTGGCTCAGTAATCGGATGAGCCCCAGCAGACGACACTACTAGACAAAATATGAAGGTTGGCTGGACCCCCTAATCTGTCTAGGGTGCAGCCCCCAACACTCTCCCTGTCTCACACACACACACACACACACACACACACTATCGGCTGATGTTCATGATTACAACAATAATTACTCTTTGGGTTTTCTGTGCCGTGATTGAGCTCTGTAGATACATTAACAGCATTGTCACTTGTTAACATTTCCTCTTGTAATAGTCTAAATACTTTCCACCTTTGGAGCAAAGGATTGTGTAATATTTTAGATTAGGCCTGGATGTGCCAGCGTAATTGCCTATGTGAGACAGTATTGTTTTTGTTCAAGGGGTGTGTGGATATGTTTGTGTGAGACTGGTGATCTGCTTGTCTGAACCCCCACCCCCCCTTTCACACACACACACACACACACACACACACACACACACACACACACGCACACACACACACACACACACACACACTCACAGACCCCTCTCCCTCATCTATCCCTAATGAACTCTGAGTTTGTGCTGCGTCCAGCACTGTGGCCAATCACTGAGAGCCTCATGTCTAAACTGTGACCCCTGCGCCATCTGAGGCCACATACAAGATGGGAGAACTGTCTGGGTAGATTCGTAGAGATGGACGGAGGGCGTGAAGGGGAGGCAAGAAGGCACTAGTGAGAGAGGGAATATAAGGGAATAACTCTAGAAAAGAGGCAAGGGAAGACTTGTGAATGTGAGCTCAAATGTTTGATAGAAACATTTTAATGTCCTGTTGTTGTCATATGGGAAGAAACAAGCCTTGTTTACTTCTGTGCTCGCATGTGAAGTTGCTAAAACACTGAGCAATTATATCTAAAATGGAAGTCTTTATTATCTTTAGATATTGCACACTCAAGTGTTAATTACTATAATTTGAAAATTTGAGGAACTTAATTATTTTACTGCTCTTTTGTCATCTATCTCAACACCTTGAGTTCTTCAAACTAACATGTTTTTCATTGGCAAATCTCAATTACTTTAATATTGTTGTTTCCAATTAACTACACATCACTAGTGTGAGTCATGCTGCAGCGCTGCACACATCAGTGCTTGTGCTTTTTAAAGGCATGTAGTCAGTAGCTGTGTATGTTTGACAAGAGATGTAGATGATGGTGAGAGGAGTTGGTGGCTTTCTATGGGAATTGACCAGGTGGACGACGGGATGGATGGATGAACAGAAAAAGAGAAGCTTTGTTCAAATACTCCCCTTTAACCTTTCCCTCTGAAACGACAGCTGTAAGAATTAATGACAAAAATACACAGCGCTGTCGGCACATTAGGTAAGGGTAGTTAGGTATTAGGTAAATCTCCTTGATATAAATGTGGCAAGCAAATTATTAGAAACATCTCTCAGTATGAGACAATACAACACAATCACCACCATCAGCTACAACCTCCATAATAATACCCTTTAATCTTTATGAATGGAAGGTTTCTGTAGGACTGTTTTAGTTATGTAGGCCTAATATGCATATTGACTAGAATGGGTGGAAAATATTCCCGTTTATTAGAAGAGGACAGTGGAATGGAAACTACATTTAAAATCATTAACTGCATATTGAAAATGTTTGCGTTAAACTCAAATAAATATGCACAGACTCACGCACAACAGCTCTCTGTTGACTTGAGACCTGTCGTCCAGTCTGGAGAAACACTCCATAGAAGTTACCAGGAGCGGATGATGATGGGATTGGGGAGGTGATGGAGTTCTTAGAGCTGAAGGGAGGTGGAAGAGTGGGAATGAGACAAGAGGGAAACTTGAGGAGGGAGTGGGGGGTATTTTCCAGAGGGAAAAAGAGGGACCGCGAGGAGGGAGGCTGAAGGAGGGGATGAATTAATGAACAACCACCACATGGTGCCCTGAGAGAGACGGGGAGCAAAATGGCAATAGAAAAAAACACATTTGTCCATGCTTTGACGCATAGGTACAAGATCTACCCTATTAAAAAATAAATAAATAAAAGTATATTCTCACCCTGTTTTTTTACCACATAAATCTCAGTTAATGAGCTTACTCCAAATGTAAGTTGCTATGTCTGGTTTAATGATCAGAAAATCAGCAGTATTTGTTTTCTCCGATAGATAATAATTGATAACATGGGCCTGTTTGTGTACTCAAATTAAATAACCGATTTAAACAATATTTTTAATAACATTAGAAAACACTTAATAAGTTTTATGTTTTGAACACCATCTCTGTCCATTTCAGACTTATAGTAAGTCCCAATCCTATAATGTTTGTAGTCTGGCAACTGTTTTGTTCATATTTAGATGGGATTGTGCCTTTTTAAGATCTTTTTGCACACTGTGCTGTGTCATACATTTAATTGTAAATGGATAAAATTGCCATTCCTGCCCATCAATCTACACTCAAAGACCCATACTGACAAAGTGGAAATAATATTTGTAGAACTATTTTCCTCAAATTAAAAAAAACTGCATATTCCTCCATATAGTGGTCAGGTGCATCCTCTTTGCTTCAATTATCCTTGAGATGTGTCTAGGGTTATTGAGTGTAGATTGGTGGGAAAAAATGGGAAATTTTATCATAAGTCACTATTTGTATTATAGGAAAAGACTCTGTAGTTCTGAAGTAGCTGCAAATCATTGAATGATGGGAACAGTGTATTTGCTCTATGACCCAGAATGAATATTCATTTTGCCTAATTTCTCAGAACCTAAAACACAGGCAAAAAACAGTCAACCCAGTAATCTAGCAGGTTTGGGATGGGTGGAGAAATAGGGGTTGATTTGCTTCTACCTTGTTATAGAGTGCATGTTCCCATGTTCATGAGCCCCGAACGACACAGAGAGCTTCTTGACATCTGCATTGATCTGCAGGGACCCTTAGTGTGTGTGTGAGTTATTCCGTAGACCAATATGCATAGGACATTGTGAAAGTGTGTATGGACAAGGCTCTGTTTACTGTTTTGTCCTCAGGCAGCCTAAAGCACTGAAAGGTGTGTGTTCATGTGTTTGCACATAGGCCTTTATATATGTGTGTTGTGCTAAAACATGTAGTATGTATAAACCTGTCTCTGTTTACCAGGCTCTCTGCAGGGAGTGATAATGTCGTTCTGCAGGGTGAGTGGGTGTCCTCAGTGATCTCTCCTGCTTTGCTGGCTCTTTTGTCTAAGCTGCAGCATGGAGGTTAGGATTTGACCCCAGTGTCCTTGTCGACCTCTCACCCTCATCTCACTCTTATCCCACTCTGATTCCTCTCTATACTTCCACCCAACCCCCTTCTATAACACACACACACACACACACACGTATATATATATATATATATATATATATATATATATGTAGAGTGGCATAAAAATGTTTGGGCACTGGTCTAAATTTCTGTGACTGTGAATTAGGTGACTAGAAGATGCACAGATCTCCAAAAGGCGTAAGGTGTAAGGAGCTATTTGTAAGTTCAGCAGTTCGTAAACTATAAACTGCTGTTAACTTACCAGTAGAGGAAACATTGCAAGGTGTATGTCAAACAAAGAGCTGTCTCCAGTAATCTACCCTACTTTTTTTTTTTTACCACATAATAGATGGTGGAAAGAAACCCTCTTGTTTTCCTTCTATTTCTATCACTTTTCTTTTCCATCTTGCCCTGGTTTTGTCGGCCCGTCTTGTCACTTTTTGATACCAAGTCAATGTAGCGTCCAGTCTGCCCTGAAGAAGTAGCATTGCTTAGAGGGCTTATTATAACTTCTTGTCTTGCAAACGCAACAATGGCTGAAGCTCTTGGCAAGAAAATAAACAGCTGTCAGTGTTAGTGTTGGATATACAGCAGTAGCAAAACTAACATATAGCTTGTGTAAAGAGTGAAAAAAGGAAAGGAGCACCTTGCAAAGGTTTGGGCACCCCAAGAGATTTGAGCTCTCAGTTAACTTTTACCAAAACCTCAATTAGCTTGCTAGGGCAATGGTTTGTTCAAAGTCATTGTTAGGAAAGGCAAGGTGATGCAAATTTCAAAATTTTATATCAAGCCTCAACAATTGGCAGCTATGGGCACCTCTAAGCAGCAGGGTAGCGCTCTGAAAATTGAAATATTTGATGGAGAAAGAGAAGATAGCAAAGCATTTCAAGTAGCCATTTCGTCCGTTTGTAATGTAATTAAGAAATAGCAGTTGATGGGAACAGTGGAGGTGAAGTTGAGGTCTGGAAGACTTTCCAAGAGAACCGCTTTTTCCAAAAATACTTCAGGAAGATTTCACTGACGCTGGAGTGGTGGTGCTCTGTTACTGTGCAGCCACACCAGCACAATTATAACCTTCATGGAAGAGTCATCAGAAGATAATCTTTTCTGCCTCCTCACCACAAAGTTCAGCATCAGACGTTTGCAAAGGAATATCTAAACAAGTCTGATGCATTTTGGAAACAAGGCCTGTGGACTGATGAAGTTAGAATAGATCTTATTGGCCTCAATGAGCGAAAGTATGTTTGGAGAAAAAAAGGGTGCAGAATTTCATTGAAATGAACACCTCTCCAACTGTTACAGTGTATACAGAGGTGGATCGATCAGGCTTACAGCCAGTGGCACTGGGAACATTTCACTGGAAGAGGGAAGAATGGATTCAATTAAATAACAGTAAATTCTGGAAGCTAACATCACACTGTCTGTAAAGCAGCTGAAGATGAAAAGAGGATAGCTTCTACAAGAGAAGAATTATCCTAAACACCCACAGACACAAACACAAGACGGTCCAGAATCTTACACAAATGAGGCGTTACTAAGTTCCTATCATGCCGGGTGGCCAAATTTTTTGCTTCGTGCCCTTTTCTTTTTTTGTTATTTTGAAACAGTAAAAGATGGAAACAAATATGTTTTGCTTAAAGTATTATCATCTTTAACTTTATAACTTTTGGAAATCATCTTTCACAGTAACTGAAATTTTGACCAGGGGTGCCCAAACTTTAGCATGTTCATGTATATATAAAACTAATTGTGGTGACTTGGAATGACTTCCCTAAAACCAGTGAGACCGGCCAAGATGAGAAACTCCGTGTCAAACTGTTTGTACTGTTTGTGGTAGTGTTTTATAGAAAATTAGAAACAGTTGTCTCATAAAGATGATGCTACATTTGCTAAGTGTCTTATGCTTTGCTGAAAATGACAAACATGTTGTGTTTTACTCATTCTCCCTTTTTGGGTTTTGAAAAACTGTAGCTTTAGCTCAGTCTGCGCTGCTGCCTCAGTGACCTCTGACCTCTTTCTGTTTTGTGCCATCAAACCTACCAAACATGTTGCAAAGATAACAGCAGATTTCTAGTGAAATCCATGTTACCAACCCTATACTAATGTATTAGTAAGAGTTTAACAGTCAAAACTCAGGTAATCTGACTCACCAGGTGTGCGCACAGAAAAAGCTGATCAAGAAAAAAGGTTTATGGGGCCTTTAATACTAAATTGGTTTATTTCTCTCCTCTCTATATCTTTGTGTCAGTGGGCCTGGACCCTGCCATACTTGCTTGCAAGTCTAGTCAATCTGGTCTGATTGATGTTGTCATGAAGCACCTTTAAATAACTGGGATAAATAAAATAACTTTGCCTCCCCTCTGTCTGTCACTTTCTCTCCTCATGTTGGATTGCTTTGTCTTTCTGAGCCGAAAGTAAACATAAACAGAGAGTTTTCTTTGAGCCTGCCATCTCTCCTCTGTTTCCCCTTCACTAACCTCCTAACAATGTCTCTGTTCATCTGCCCCCCTCCTCTTCCTCTGTCTTTAGCTGTCTCCATCCCTGGCTGCTCTCCTATCTCTCCAGTCATGTTTAACCCGCATCTTCTTATTTTTTTAAATAAATGCATTATGATTGTCATTTCCTGCATTACATCTCATTGTGTACTTCTCTTTTTTCCTCCTTTTTACCTTCTGCCCTTTCTCTCTGCCTTTTCTTTATTCATTTTTTTCTCACTATCACTTACTTTCTCTTAGTCCTCCACTTTTCCTTCTTTCTCCTTGCTCTATCACATTTACCCCCC